>NW_026020229.1:0-95373 GCF_900185275.1 Solanum verrucosum
TAGTCAATCACCCAAGATCTCAACATATCTTCCAACGATTGGATAGTACTCTCCACTTGCTCATCAGTTTGCGGATGAAAGGTTGTACTAAGCATTACACGAGTACCAAGACCCTTTTGGAATGATGTCAAAAACCAAGAGGCAAATTGGGTACCCCGATTAGAGATAATGGATAATGGAACTCCATGAAACCTAACCATTTCCCTGAAACAAAACTTAGCATAGTCCTCCTCCGAATAAAAAACGTTGACGGAAATGAAATGAGTTGAATTTGTCACTCGATCCACAACAACCCAAATTGAGTCATGTTGTCACTTCATGCGAGGTAGCGAACAATAAAGTCCATATTAAAATCTGCCCACTTCCAAAAAAAAAAGACTTATATATTGGGATAAACCACCTGATTTTTTATGGTCAACTTTCACTTGTTAACAATTAGAACATTTAGCCACAAATTCTATGATATCCTTCTTCATCCCATTCCACATATGGGCCTCCTACAAGTCATGGTACATCTTGGTGGCTCCCGGGAGAATGGAATATCAATAATTATAGGCTTCTGATAGAATCTACTCCCTCAAGTCATCCACATTGGGAATACACAAACGACTTTGATATGGAAGTATACCATCTCCCCCTTGGGAGAGAGCCTAAAAGGATTTCTTAAGCATCACTTCCTTCAATTAAGCTAAATTTGAATCATGACGTTCCTTCGATTTCATATCTGACACAAAAGATGATTATAAACCATTATGTACCATAACACCGCCTTTGTTAGAGTCAACCAACCGAACAACCAATCGTGCCAATCTATGAACATCTCTAACTAGTTCCTTCTTACCATCATCAACATGAGAAAACACTCATGTCATAAACCTTAATTAACTCAAACTACATTATTTGGCAATCCACCACCATATTCCTCTTGCCAGGGTGAGATAGAACACTCATGTCATAAACCTTAATTAAGTCAAACTACATTCTTTGGCAAAAAAATTAGATCTTTCTACTTAAACACATATTCCAAACTTTTGTGGTAGGTAAAAACATCAACATGAACACCATATAAGTAATGCCTCCAAATCATTAAGGAAAATTCTTTTCATGTATCTTAAGTTTTCATGAAGCATAAGAAATAACTTTCCAATTTGCATAAGAAAAAACCCTAACCAAACTATTGAAACATCACAATCAACAACAAATCTGTAAGATCCTTCCAGTAAAGTTAACACTGGAGAAGAGGTGAGTCTATCTATCAATTCTTGAAAACTCTTTGTACACGCCTCGAACCATACGAACTTAACCTTCTAATGGCTTAATGTCATCAAAAGAAAGGAAGTCGAAAGAAAAACCTTTCTACACACCTTCTATTAGTAACTCGACAAACCCAAGAAACTTCTACGTTACGAAGGCGACAGAGGTCTAGGCCAACCCTTAACTGCATCCGTCTTCTTAGGATCATCCTCAATACCTTTATCGGAAATAATGTGACCAAGGAAAGCCATAGAGCTTAACACAAATTCACATTTGCTAAAATTTTGTGAATAGTTATTGGTCCTTGAGAAAATGCAACACAATCTTCGAATGATCGTTATGCTCATCCTCACTCCTTGAGTAAATAAATATATTATCGATAAAAGCAATCAGAAAACACATCAAGGTATTGTCTGAAACCCTATTCGTCAAAATCCATAAATGTGGACGGAGCATCAGTCAAGCCAAATGACATTGTTAAAAAACTCATAATGACCATCATAGTTCAGAAAGCCTTCTTTGGAATGTCATCTTCCTTCACCCTCAATTGGTGATAACCCGAGCGGAGGTCAATCTTAGAGAGTAATGTGCCCATTGTAGTTGATCAAACAAATCATATTTCCTTGGAAGAGGATATTTTTTCTTAACACTAGCCTTCTTCAACTGCCAGTAGTCAATACACATACAAAGTGAACCATTTTTTTTTTGAACAAACAAAACTGGAGCACCCCATGGAGAAATTACTCAATTAGATGAAACCATTATTCAACAAATCTTTCAATTGCTCCTTGAACTCCCTTGAGTATTATCAGGGCCATACGATAAGGATAAATAGAGATAGGTTGTGTATAGAGGAGAAGGTCAAGACTAAAGTATATTTTCCTTTCGGGAGGAACACTGGGTAGATCATCGAAACACTCACACAATTTCATTAACAATGGGGGACCGACTCAAGAGTAGGGCTTTCAGAATTCATATCCCAAACACGTACAAGATTGTATATGCAACCTTAAAAATTATTTTCCTAGCTTTAACACAACAGACAAACTAACTCTTAGGAATTAAATTTCCTCATTTCCACTATAGGATGGGTTCATTTGGAAACTGAAACTTCAATACTTGGTATCTAAAATTAATAGAAGAATAACATGAATACAACCAATCCATTCCAAGAATAACATCGAAATCTAAGATATGAAGGTCAACAAGATCAATATGAGTGACCCTATGGGATAAGGATATGAGATACTTTTCTATAGACTCTCTTAGCCACAATAGATTCACCAATAGGAGTTAGAGATAGAAATTGAATCTAACAACACATCTGAACGAATATCAAACCTCATAGCCACATATGGCATCACAAAATACAAGGTAGCACCGGGATCAAATAAAACATAAACATCAAGATAGAAGACTTTCAACACCCCGATAACAACATCAGGAGAACCGTCTTGCTTTTGATTAGTCTGGAGTGCATATAATTGATTTTGCCTCTTAATTACCACAAGAACCTGACGCAGGATAAGTTTAAGCCCTTCGACAATTTTCTCCTTCATTCATAGAAACTGAGGGGAAGTCCCTTATATTATGATCTTTCTTGCCACAACCAAAACATGCATTAGAATCAGCAAGACGTTTACCCTCATGCTTTTTTCAACATTTAGTCCAAGTAGACAATGAAGATCCACTACCATTTTCTCGTTGAGGCTTAGGGTTAGACACCCTACTATTGTTGAATTTAGGAGGATCATTGGAATAACCCTTGACCAGAAAAAGCTATGTCGGAATATAGAATGACCATGTCTTTCTGACCTTGGAATGTGAAAATTCACCACCCTTAGTCTTGTCCCTCTTTGCCTCCCTAGAACATTCCTGAAGTTTCTCCTTTTCGATTTGTGAGCATGAACCATTTGGAGAGAAATGTCCATTAGTAAGCATGGTGGTGCGACATTCCGTAACCACCTTTTCAGACACTCCTGAAGCAAAAATTACTCATCATTGTCATAGGATCGACAACCACAGTCCTAGTATATCAAGACAAATGGTGTGAAATTCAATGAATTACTCCTTTACACTCAGTTTCCTTGATGAAAGTTGATGAATTCAAGTACATTTGCATCCCTCATATCAAGGAAAGCAATCTTAAACTTCTCCCAATTAAGGATAACCCCGCATAAACCACCTTATCTTCTTTCTATTAGTTGAAGCGCACTTTAGAAAGACCATTAAATTGATAAGCATCCAATTCTACCTTTTCCAATGGCGTCACTCCCATGATCATCAACACCTTATACACCTCATCAATGAATTCTTGAGGACATTCCTCAAATTTGAACCATGAAACTATGGAGGACTCATTCTAGAGAAGTCTCTCACTCTAGTCACCGCCATACCCACATTTGGGTTGACAGGGACCACAACCTCCCAATTGTCTTGAGCTGTCATGGATTGAGCCAACACTTGAAAACCGAATCTAAAATCTACATTAGTCACTTGTTCAGCCAACAGGTCAATTACAATTTGAGGAGTTTTTCATTCAACATTCTCTCCTGCAGTCCTTATATCATATTCCCTTTCAAGTGACCATATCCTTAAAAATCATCGAATAAGGATTAAGAGAGAGAAACATATACAGTTAAACTTTATTGCGTGACTTAAGAGTAATGATTGATGTAAATTTTTCTAAACATCTTAGGGCCTCACATTCATAAATGTGGTGCGCTTCACATTCATAAACAAGACTACTTAACATGGCTTATGAGACATCCTAGGAACTTTCTAAGTATGTGCTCAGATACTAAGTTTCTGACGACCCAAAGTACACCCCAGATGTGACATGGTGATAAGACCCCGAGAAGCCATACACAAGCCACATAGCATACATCATACAAGATAATAGAAGTAAAGAGTTTAAAAGTAGTCTTTCAAATAAAAGAGTTTGACAAAAATAGCGAAAGTCTAACATAAGTCTGAATGATTTATAATACATTAAAAGAGTGATTGGAACTTTACCCATACGCAATATAAAGTATCCGAAAAGAAAAACAGATGAAAGAAATAAAATGATCTCGGTACTCAGAAACATAAGGACTGACCAACCTTGAAATTTCTAAAAGGGATCAGTAGACAAAAGTACACGAAAGTAGGAGTATCAGACCTATATTAGTGAGACAATATAGGGAAAGGTATGTGTTAATATATGGAATGTACCAAGTATTAGAGTAATTCATAAAAAGTTATGAAATCATGCTAAAAGGGACTTTACATGGCATGCAACGACCAAGCTAAATCATAAAATTACATGTTAGAAGACATAAGTCATATACATGGTCAATGCAAGTTAAAAAATATTAAAAACACATTTAAGATACTTTTAGAAAGTAACCTTTGTTCATTATTGTGGGAGATTTACCTTTAACTGACATGTAAAACATATAAGCAATAACATGGAATCCAGTATGTCCCACCCCAAAAAGAGATGTCCTTATTTGCCAAGGTAAGAACCATAAACTTCTAGCTTATGTGGATCGACTAGCTAATTTCTATGAAAGAGAACATACGGTGGCCCATAGTTATAGGATATGGGCAATCACCACTCTTCCACTCGGTGCTAAGCATAAATCACGTGGAACAGTCATTAACGTTAGCTTAAAATAACAATATGAAACATGTGTAATCGCCACATGTCTTATCATCTGAGGAAGTGCACATCAATTAAGTTGCCAATCCAAGATAGATTTCACTAGAATAGCTCATTTATTCTTGATTCATCTTAGGTGAGGAAATATTTCAACCTTTTGAATTGTTTATGTTAGAAAATCCATTCACAATCATGTTATGGGTAGTATGTGAGAAATCCTTTCACAAAAACAAGATTGATAATTTACTCTCAAAGCATCCTTAAATCATTTACTTCATTTTCATAAAGGAACATGCATATCTTCATAAATTCATCTCCATAATTGAAAAGCTTCATAATATGATCAAATATAGAAATCATGGATTATGCATGAGTTCATGTGAATTTATCTTTAAAACATGTAATTATATCAATTCATGCATAAAAGTACAAAAACAATCAATTATATCATAATTGGAAAGAACCCGTGAGATTGATAAAAATCCTAATTTTAATTCGATATTCTAACTTGTAAAATTAGAGAATTTAGAAAACCTTATGGAGGAAAGGACTCCATAGATGAATACTATCATACCTTTGATGCCAAAAGTCACAATTAATGGTAATTTTGAGACTTGATCTTGGAACCCTAGCCTTCTTCTTCAACCTTTAGAGAGAGAAATATTGGGGAATAACTTGATTAACTTTGGGATTTAAATAGAATAGGTTCAATTGGGTGATTTGAGGGAAAAAATGAATATATAAGGTCTAAAATACAAGGTAAAATGACACATTGTTGTGTTAGAATAATTAGAAAGACCCAGAAGCCCCTCTTAAAATAATTGTAGACTCGACCTACGGTCCGTAGGTCGACTTACGGACTATCCTGGTGATCAGTAGGTCAACTACCGGGACGTAAATTTTAACCTTCTTTCGACGGATCCTATGTACGGTCCGTTGGTCTTACTACTATCAAGACATGCAAACTATCGTTCATAACTTAGACCTTCAAAAGTTCACTAAGTTTAAGACTCACCTATGAGACCTATCTACAACTCATATATAGAATGATGGACCGTCTTGGTGAATAGTAAAAGGGTACTAGAACTTAAATTTCAAAATTTATTCACCCCTCCACTTATGTTTCCCAACTACTGCTCGTAAAAGCACCTACGGACCATTGATTGGAACCGTAGCCACAAACACCAGATATGAAAGTTTTGCACTTTTCGGTCTCTTCAAATCTGAGGTTTTCCAGCATGTCATTCAAATCATCCACATTGTTATTCTTACCATAGTGACTATCATTCTAACTTCCATGGTCAATAATCTTGTCATTCGGTAAATTCTTAAACAACAAAATAGATCAACAACTATACTGCAACTAAACAAATTAAAAATCTTATTCTAAATAAGAATTCTTAATTACCAGGTTCCGGAAGTTGCGTCATTTTATAACGATCAAATCATCATCCAAAACAAATTAAAAAGTTAGCGATTCTGTCACTAAAAAAACTCAACAAAGGATGGGGTTGAGTCCCACATGGAATCGTTTATAGTAGAGGATTCCTTATCAACAAATATATATTTTAAATTAGCTAATTTGTAATTGTAAGAACGATTGGGTGGATTGAACCACCAACTTAATAAAAAGCTTTGGTTATCAATTAACAACATTATGATTAAAATTAAACAAAATTAATAGTTAATAAGAAATCAAGAGGTAATTGTGCTACTCTATAATGATGAACATTCATAAATATGCTAAGTTCTCTTCATTAACACTAATCATCTTTCGATCTCAAAGCATTTATGCATAGAATCTCCTTTCGGTCTCATAAATATGCCAATCAAGAACAACCCACCACCTTACTCTATCCTCTCTTTATAGAATAGGGTAAATATATCCAACCCATAACTACTATTTCAAGCAAGTGATAGACATCAAATCTAAATTGCTAGTATTGAACTAACTACCCATTCCAATTAATCTCTTTGGAGCGTCAACTAGAGATTGGAAGTAAAAATTATATTTGCAACTTTAACCCATTAACTAACCCTGTGGTAATTAGACCAAATTTATGTATGAACAACACCAAAAAAGAAAATAACGCAATATCCACTATATTGAATAAACACTCAATTCCCTTAGAGGACCCCTAGATCATGGGATTTTACCCAACCATCACAAAAGATAATGATATTATACCTTTCATCAAATTAACCATGGATGACATCAAATAAAGCAAAAAAAAGAAAATGCACTTTGGATGCGACTTCAATTGACAAATTCAAGTACAAAATTGTTAAACCCCAAAAGCTAGAGAAGTGTTCTTCAAAGATAAAAAGTTTTTCTCTATTAATATCTCAGTCTATTTTGGAACTCTTCTCCATTCTCTTTGGAAACTCCCTGATTACTATTTTTTCAATACTTTTCTTTGGGATATTTATACTTTCCTATGTTTTGGCCTTAAAATCCAATTACTGACTAATTCCACAACATTAGTGGGTTATACCAACCTACTCGGTCGATTTCTAACAAGTGCCTTGCTCTTTCAGATAGGGAAAGGTCATGCTCAGTAGGAGATTCATCATACATTCTAAGTAATCAACAATGGTAACTTTGCACTTCGCTTTCCATTTTTTTGCTTTCATTCAAACATCAGTTCTTGCCTTGTCAAATTGCCTTCATAACTGCAAATCGTTAGTATTCTAGTAGAAAAAGGAGAAAATAAGTCATTAAGGACACTAAATATTGAGCTAAATGGACCTTAAATGAGTACAACTCTACAACTCATCAGCAAAAAATAGTGACCAAGGGTCGTGTCGATTTCGTAAAAGATCTCAAGTTAGCTCCAAGCCATTGGGTATTAACATCCCACTCCCAAAGAATCATTGAAAGCTCCAAGACATAAATACCCCTACCCACACAAAACACACAAGCTCCAATAATGCCTTTGGAGTCACAAAGACAGGGAGAGAAAACAAAAGGTCTATCAAGCTGCGCAAACGTCTAGACTTAGGCTCATACTATCAGACTAAAGTCTGCTTTTCCAGTCTACAAGGTCCTAGCCCATTCGAAATGACGTCGGATACATGATAAAATTGCAAGGTTTTAAGGGATCACTAGTCTATCCTAGACTAAGTCTGAACATGTATAAGAAAGCAAGTAATAATACAAATAATCCACATAGCATGCAATAAACACAAATATAACCCCAACTAGCGTGGTGATAAGCCGGTACAGAGCCAATCAATTCCTTAAACATGGTTTCTAAAAAGAGAAAGTTTGAATAACTTCATCCTAATAATCATGAGTTCAATATTTAGGCTGAATGTAAATAGAAAAGAAGTCCTAGCGTACTAGTAAGCTGACCACATGCACTCTAAATCACATTGTAAGTATAGTCGTTTAAACACCGAAATCAAATAAAACAAAAATGGACCAAATTTGTTGTCAAGCGGTAATTATGAAATCCTCGTTTGAATTTCTTGAATTGGGTCCATCAAGTGGTCCTAAACTATGCCGCAAACTTGTGTGCCAAAATAGAACACAATCTGTTGAAAGAATCAGCGAACAACAATACATGCAACTTAAAAGACACAATTAAACTAAAAAGGAGCTTGGGATGAAGCTTTAATTGAGATTTCATCTCGAATTAATATCCAAGAACACATCCCGATCACACCACAGCAAAGCCTCAACAATTACGGACAAATGGGACTTCGAATCACCAATTTCAGACATGAAACGAGGTAGAAAACTCAACTTGAACTTTAACCTTTCAAGCTTTTTACATCTGGTCTTTCTATAAGACCAGACTTGGCGCTTCTTCGGAAATGCTGAAGGGCTCCGCATATGCAGTCGAGTCATTGCGAACATGACATGAAGCAAATAGGATCTGCATAATCGCGGTGAAACCTTTGTGAATGCAACCTCTGCAATTGGGGACAAGGCTACGTGAACACAAACCTAAGGGTTAACTAACCTCCACGATCACAACTAAGGTCCCGTGAACGCAAAGAGAATATCGTCCTACATCAGCTAATGCAGATCAGTTTGTGTTTGGCAAGGTTCAAATCTCTGATGGGGCATTTCAAATGCGTTTGGAACCCCGTGCACGCAAATGAGATATGAAACTTTACCAAATTATATATTTCAGAGTCAATAGAGTAGTAAAAATTTTCATATGAGGTCATCTTGGCAAATAGTGGGTCCCGTACTGAAACTCCATTTTAAGACAAAATCGACAAGGAGATTTGGAATTAGTACAGAGGTCTCAAGATCTAATTGAAGGGTCGTTCTTGGCAAGACTAAACATTCAAGAGTAGACCGCTATGACGAAATTGTCATCCGACCTCGTTTTCTCAGAATGTTGACCAACTTCCAACTAAAGCCTTAACTTGAAAGTGAAAACACCTAATAACACAAACTCATATACAAAGCATAAAGAGACATGTGGACAATGCCTATAGCCTAAAATGACCCTTTCGAAGTTGATGGAATTGTTAGAGTTTAATTTTGAGGTCATCTTCTTGAACTCATATAAAAACTAAACAAACAACCAGGTGACAGAACAGTCGGTCCTAGCCATAAATGACTTAGGGTCGCTACAGGAAAGATCTAAAAAACAAACAAGAGCCATAAACAAGAAAATAACCTAGAGATCATTACAACATTCACTTTTGAATAGTACTTTCATCCATGAAAGTAAGAGTCAAGAAGTATATAAAGGCTCAAACAATAAAGGAAATTGTTCATGTATATCATGCTAGATCTCCTAAGGTAGCCTTCTGAACTGGAAGATCCCTATAAAGAACCTTAACAGTAGGAATGTCTCTCGAACACAACCACCACAAATCTCTGGCTAGAATGACAACTGGCTCCTCCATGAAAGCCAATCATTTATACAACTCTATTGCATTACTAAAGCATATGAGACTCATTAGGAATATACTGACATAGCATAGAAACATGAAAAAGTTGGTGAATTGGTGAGAATATCGGAGGAAAAACATACTCATGTGCAATCCCTCCAACGATATCAAGGATCTCAAAATGCCCAATATAACTGGGCTAAGCTTGCCCCATCTCCAAAATTTCATCACACCTTTTATGGGAGACACATACAGGAAAACCGTAACACTAACTAAGAACCTCAAAGGCCACCACCTTCGATCAGCATAACTCTTATGCCTACTATGAGTTGTGTGAAATCTATTCCCAATCACCCTTACTTACTCCAAAGCCTCCAAAATAAAATCTATACCATGACTAGACTTTGTAGTTTTTAAACCAACAACCAAAGAGCGACAAATCCTAACAATATAGGGCCTTAAACGGGGCCATCAAAGTGCTAGAATGATAGTTGTTATTGTGTGTGAACTCTACCAAAGGCAAAAAACTGGTCACACTAACCTCGTAACTCAATAACACAAGACCGCAACACACCTTAAGGACTTGAGTAGTATGCTCTGACTGACCATCAATTTGCTAGAAAGTAGTGCTAAGGTTAACATAAGTGCCCAACTCATCCAAAAAAATCCTTCAGAAGCTAGAATGTGTAATCTTTGAACTCACCACCAAATCTCAACTTTTTGTCCATGGAAACTAAGGCAACAAGACACATAGTCTGCAAATCTATCCTCATATATCCCTACTAGTAATGCAAACTCAAGTCTAGATACATCTTCACAGTGCTTGGATGGCTAGAATATCTAGAATCAAGGGCGTCATGAAGTATAGATTAATCAAATCCCCTGCTTGCAAAACAAAAATACAACCTACAAATTAACCTCAAAACCCAATATGAATCTAAGGTAACCTTACAAGTATCACCAACTAACACTCGATTTCGATGTGCCACAAAGGCTTCACCCACAAACTGATGGCTATATATTTGATAAAATAGAGAGGACTTAATTCCCACACAGGCTAAAACATGCCTAAAATCTGAAAAAATCCAACCGAACCATTTGATTATCTAAGGACTAAATGTCCATGTCTAAATGTCTCTCCATAGTACATAAGAGGTAAGCCTACCCATAATCACAACCTTCTTACTTAAGGTGTTTGCTACAGTATTTGCCTTGCTTAGGTGGTAGAGAATAGAGAGATCAAAGTCGTTCAGAAGATCAATAAAGTGACGCTGCATCGAATTAAGGTCCCTCTTACATATGATGTACTAAATACTATTCTGATCAGTGTAAATATCACATTGGGAGGCTACAAAGAGTCTTTAAGAATTCTTCTCTTTGGGATCTCTATCGTGCAACGTTTGTGTTGTTTGTATCTTAAAATCTAAATTCTTTCACCCTTTTCGATGGATGGATTATACACGCCATGCTGTGGATTATGGTAGGTGTTGACCTCTCTTGCCTTGTAGGGGTGCACCACAACCACCACCTATTAGAGACTAAGGATTGGAGCCTGCAGTAGACTCTCTAGCAGCCCATGTTCTAGCTCATCAGGTAAGACTAGGACTAGCTTACCCACAACTCGGATATGCTATTGTTCTAAATATTTAGGCGGCCATTGGATAGATATTGACACTACTTGGGTCATGCAGAAGGCCCCACATGTAACACCAACACTAGTACCAGCACATGCGCTAGCGCATGCGCAACATGATGAGCCTCTAATAGAAGCACCTCAGGCCCATATACCACATAGGGGTGCCCAACCCATAGTTGTGGCTAGAGTTATGCCGCTAGAGGATAAAAAGATGCTCCGAAGTGTTCTTGAGACTTTTACCTCCAAGGTGTTTTGGGGATCTGGGATAAAACGCCCTTGAGTTTTTAACTACTTTCTAAGAGTGGATTCATACTTTGGAGTTAGTGGAGTCGAGATGAGCTGACTTCACTGCTTAGTAAGTGGATGGACCAGTGATTTCATGTATCAGCACACTTCATCCAATACTAAGTGCCAACGATCGTTAGTTAGTAATATAACCCAACTAAGTGAGTTGGGGTCGAATCCCACAACGAGTGGTTCGTACTCAAAAGTCAATAGAAAAGCATAAATATGCTCAAGTCAATCATAGGTAAAAAATATTTACGAATAAAAGCATAGTTCAAGTTTGGGGTGACACAAGTGTAAAAATAACAGGGGATTTGGTTTCAACTATCAGCTACAACAACAAATAACACGAAAATAACAAGTATAAAGACGGTTTCTTGGGATGTAATTGGATTATGGGATAAGGTAGGCAATTGGGTAATTGCAATTGATAGTAAATTGTTGTAAATAAGTGAGTAAGCTAGAGTTTAGTTGGGATAAACTTTCTATCTGTCACGCCCCAAACTCAAGGGGCAACTGACTCCTAAAGCCAAAACTCAGGCCCGAGCCGACCCTGCTGAACCATTTGCTACTAGCGCATTGCAATCACATGCAATTAAGAAAACAAACAAGTATATCTCGGCTTAAAACTAAACCCTCGGCCGGGAAGGCCCTCTGTCAACAGATCAACAAAAGAACCAGCTACTCCCAAGAGTTCATATAAAGAAATAACCAACTAGCACAGAAGTCCTGATTGGGCAGTCGAGGCCACTATGATATCTATACCAAAACTAAAAACAGGTAAATATCAGTACAATACATCAAACAGCTCACAATTTTCAGCAAACCAACAACATAGGCCAGCATGGCCATAACGTAGCTATAAATCCCACACACTAGTCTGCAAGCCTCTAAGAGTAGTAAAGATTGGTGGGACAGGGCCCCAGCCTACCCAAGAGAATATATACAACAAAAAGTAACAAACCTCCCAACTCTGGCAGCTCCGGAGGAAAGGGACTGACCAATCGGATAAAAGTCAATCCTGCTGATATGGAGGTCTACTCGGTCATCTGTCAGGACCTGCATGCAAGAATGCAGCGCCCCCAAGACAATGGGGCATCAGTACAAAATAATGTACAGAGTATGAAAGGCAATAGACTATGATGAGGTATCCTGATACTGGAATAATCTGATAAATAAATTAAGGATAAGATAATTGTACTGACCTGCTTCTAAATCCAAATTTATCAAAAATAATAAAACAACAACCTAACCAAGCCCCCATAAGCTCGGTAGGTACAAACAGCACACAAGACCACCTGCTCAGGCCCCCATAAGCCTGGAAGGTGCCAATCAGCCTGTATACCCCTATCAGTAGTCCCCTAGCCCTGCAGGCAGTCACATAGCCCTCTTAGGCATCAACATATCTTATAGACAACTCATAGCCCTCTTAGGCACCAACATGGCCCTGTAGGAAGCACATAACCTTCTTAGGCGTCAATATATATCCCTGTAGGCAACTCATATAGCCCTTCTAGGCATCAATATAGCCCCGTAGGCAACTCATAGCCCTTTTAGGCATCCATATAGACCTGTAGGCAGAACACAACCCTGTTAGGCATAGATCACATTCCTGCAGCTAACAACAATAGCCCAAAGGCAACAATAACAATCCAACAGCTAAAAGTGAGCAATTTAGTTATAGGCAACCTATACAAATAGCCTATAAGTCATGTCCAACATACGAATGTTAATACTGAATAAGAATCTCGATAAGAAAAGATTATATGCACTCGAGCAGCCAACAATCAACAATAATAGCGATAAGTATAACAATGATAACAACTCAATTACATTGCTCCTAAGCTTTAAGGAAACATGCCATAGGAAGAGAATAGCCTTAACATACCTTTTTCGCTAAATTCACGTGGCCTAAAGACTTTAACTCATAACTCCCTCGATACTACAACAAGGTAGGACCATAATTAACACACAAAATAAAAGATACCATGACAATACAATAAAAGATATGTATTTCCGTCGCAAATTGCTATTTGCTGCTTATAAAAGCTAGAGTCGATGAAAGAAGGGTCTTACCTCGATCTTAGGTTCGTAAATCACCTCAAAACTTCAAACCCCTGCTGTCCCAACACTAAAATGTGATATGCTACGCAATCGATAAAACAAATTATACCACGATGTTGAGCCCAACGCGTAGAACAACTTTCGTCAAGGACTTATTTCGAGAAAATCTATATTTCACTTGATCCTAAAAATGGGTTTCTATGTTTTCTCTGTATATTTAGCTTAAAATGAAGAAAAAACCCGAAGAAGAAGATATATACAACTTTCCACCGACCTAGGGCCCCACCTCACGTGCCTGCTTGTGCAGTCCCACGAAAATGTGAATATCTCTCTATTCTGAAGTCGTATGAATGAACGGTTTGATGCGTTGGAAACTAGACTCGTAGACCTTAGATTCAATAGTTTGTGGGCCCCATAACTCTTTATAGATTGGGAGAAAACCTCCAAGACATTTGACCTAAATTTTAGAGAAATCTTTAAGAAGGAACTTACGATAACTTCCGCCAACTTTTATTTTGCCATTTATCTAACTTCAAAACTTGAGATGCAACACTTGAACACTTAAAATAGGACATACCACATCATTCTTAATTTATTAGTAACCCTCCTTGTCTTTCCATGAAGATAAGAGTTAATTTAGACGTTTTGAAAAGTCGGGGTGTTACAATACAAGCCCTTAGCATAATCATAGACATAAGATCATAGGAAAATAGTACGGAATTTAAAACTTTTCTTTACAATCGAAGTCTTTTATAAAATGAGAGAGAGTCTATAACACAATATCTCAAACCATCTACAACACTTGAATTAAAACTCTTGAATATAATCTTAGGGACACGGCTCTTACAAAAAAGTCTAAAACATAAAAGAAAGACATAAAGAACATATGGTCATGCCCTTGAATACTATGAGGACTCACCAATTTTCTTCTTCTTGATCTACTATAGTCCTAGCCACGAGAATGGAATCCAATATCTCCAAACCCTACACTTATAGAAAATGTAGAAATATGGGGTTAGCAGAAAAAGTATTAAGTATGGAAGTCATGCATAAAAATCCTTAAAACATGCATAAAAGGGACATTTTATTTGAAACCATGCCATATGACACTTTTGAACATCATCTTTGAAATAGTTGGAGAATGTAGCTCATAAGACAAACCATGCACAATTCATCATAGCATAAAGGATATCATCACAATCACAAGCATAGTCTCCAATACAACATAATGCATACTATAATCTTCACAAGACATAGTTCACATACATAATTCAATACCAAGATCATCTCATCATAATAGAACCATCACATAAGTAACCTTAAGCTCGACTTGTGCAATGCATAGATAGGATCCCATAATCCTATCTACACTAAGTATCACTTCTAGGCCACCATGATCATACATAACATACATTGACCTTATCCATAGCCAACACTCATAGACAAGGATACATTCATGTTCATATCTTATAGTAAGAAAAGTCACTCATAGAAACAATCCATATCATGCATACATAAGTTCATATATCTTAATAGCATAAGAAAATCACACCACAACCTCCTTATAAGTCTACTTGTGCAATGTATAAGTGAAGTCCCATTACCCCACTCACACAGTAAAGCTCATTAATAAGTCATAACTATAGTCCATGTTCGTATTCATATAAAGCATACATTGACTCATAATCATCCTGTCATAAGAGAACATACCACAACCACTCTTAAATCCCACTTATGCATTGCATGAATGAAGTCTCATATCTCCATCCACACTAAGTATAAATTCTTGAGGAACCATAGTACATAACTTATGTTCTTATCATAATTCATGTTCTTATCATATAGGAAAATTTAGCCGTAACCGATATAGACCCTGTGAGCTACATGGAATCCAGTGTTCTACCCCCACACCAAAAAGAGGTATCCTACTTGCCTAAGGTAAAACGTACATAATAGCTTTTAGGTGGAGCCACTAGCTATATACCTATGTGGGCAAATAGTTATGGGATAGAGAGATTGCTACTAGAAACCCAGACTACTAGCGTAAAAGGTTTCCATCTCATGAGACACCGTATTGGGAACCCAACTACTAGTGTGAAGGAACACATCTCATATTCATATCCACTCGGTGCTAAGCATAATTTCCTTTGGAAGTCATATTAAGTCTTTACTTAAGTTCATGTTCATGGAAGAATGCACTAGGCACTCAAACCAACATTATATCATAATAGCTCATAGATTCATTAGGTGAGAATGTCTTTTCAACCTTATAATCATCAATATAAACCTTTCACATCATATTCATAGTGTGTTCATGAGAATAGCCTTACAATCAACATAACAACATAATCATAGTCTTTGACAATTCATACATAAACATGTGTAAAGGTTAGGGGAGAATGACATTTCAACAATTACACAATAGTCGTAGGATCTTCACATTCTAAGTGAATCATAAGCAACACCTTAGTCACATGATAGTCATATTCATGCATGTGTGTGAATGTCCTTCCAATGACACAACAACAACATTATCATAATAGACACTTTATACTCAAAGTACTCAAATACATGCACAAATATCATAATCATACATACACCTCATGTCTTGCATTCAAGGGTCATATTGAGTCAACACAATTTGCATTCAATACATAAAACATAGATACAACCATGACTGGAGTAGTCCATTCATTTTATGTATAAACTCATGTGATCATATTATAGGTCATGTGGGTGAAATCTTCTCACAATAGTGTCATATACAATTCAACATACATAATCGCTTCCTTCTTGGAGCCTTAACACCCTTAGCTTATTCATTTTAGCTCTTTACCCTTAAGCCCTAGGAGTCATCTTCATGTTACAAGCCTTACTCTCAAGAATTGCCTCACATGATCATCATGTATACCTAATTCTCAAGGTAACTTAACCACATGCCTCATTCTTGATCAATTATAGTCATATAGGAACATATAAACTCAATCTCAATTCTACACAACCATGATCCATCATATAAGACCTAATCAATTTTTTCATGTCCCCAATATTTACTCATAAACAATTCTTGTCTATGTGATCTAATATAAGGCAATTCATCAAGAAGTCTGCCAATCTTAGAAGGTCACATCTAAACCCTCAATTTGCCTCTTTCATGACATAACCCTAACTATATCAATTTCATCATAGGATCTTAGGTTGATCAAGTATACATGTAGAATTACTTTAAATCATGCAATATCATCATAATCTAATCACATCCAATAAATTGGACCAACTTGCAACAACAATCATAATGTAAGAAAGGACCATAGCTAGGATTGGGGGACTCATGGATTATTGAAGAATTCTTGTTTATAATCATATAAAATCAGTAATACATTCATAAAAAAACACAATTCAACCTTTAAAAGTAACTTTAAAAGGAATCCATGGGGTTGAGTTGAAACCCTAGCTATTTGGGTTTTCTAGATTTGAGATAAAAGCTTTTGAAAGGGCTCATTGGGTGATAGCTACCCAAGGATGAAAACTTCCATATCGTTGGTGTAGAATCCAACCTAATTCGTATGAAAAACCTCCCTTATTCAAGCTCTAACTCGGTCTTGTTCTTTTTTCTTCAATGTAGGTTCTAGAGAGAAGATTGTTTTGGAGAGGGAGGTGGTTGGGATTTGATTTGGAGTCTTGGGTTATAATGAATTAATGAGGTGTTTAATGACATAAAATACTTATATATATATATATATACTATATTAAACAACCCCTACCTAAAATAATTAAATTAGGAATTAATAGGAAACTACTTACCTTTGCCAAATTGGATGCAGCATGTGCAAGCCATCCACGCCCATGGACCTACAGACCGTGGGTGCATTGACGCCCCGTCCTGCAGGTCCGTGGATGGTGGCTGAAACTCCTCACTTTGGGCCTTGACCTACACCCCATAACCTAGGGGAGTGGATGGACGTACGCCTAGTAGGTGCCATCTGTAGGTCACCACAATTTTGGCAGCTTTTTGGTGCTAGGCAGCCTAGGGGGTTTGGACTTTAGGGTTCCCCTCAAGGACCCTAGGTTGGTCTTTGGGGGGTCGTACCTTGACCTTTAAACCCAAGACTCCTCAACCTATGCTCGGGTAACCAATTTACACTTCCAAACCTCCCACCAAACTCAAAAACAAACGCGTCAGGCTCTAGTTTCACTTACTAGTTTTTGTTAGGCTCTAGCTTGGTCTTACTAGTTTTTCGGGTTGTTACAGCCCATCCGTCAATTCCTTTAAGTTTCAGCATTGCAACCATACCCCCCTCCCGGAACCAAAAATCTTTGATTTCTCATAAGGTGTCGGCAGAGTACTAAAAGCAACATTTGTCGATCCCTCATCGACATCGCTTATGGTTGAGACTAAGACGGTATCTGATCGTCTTTGAGCCCCCAACTTTCATTCTTGATTAATGAAAACATACTTGGCAAATGCTTTCCCAGTTGTTCGTCTTTCAAAAATCCAAGAATTTCACCACTGACTATGAAATACAAATGGCTCTGACTGTCCCTGTTAATTATTACTCCGATCCCGAAGGCCAACGTAATAGAACCGAAATCATATAATGTTATCCCATACTAATTTATACAGAGCGTAGGCTTGCTTTGAGCACTCTAATTTCTTCAAAGTAACGGCGGCGGGAGCACGACAAGGCCAATTAAGGCCAGGAGCGCATTGCCGACAGAAGGGACGAGACGATTGGTGCACACCTAGGGTGGACCGGCCGACCCATCCCTAAGTCCAACTATGAGCTTTTTAACTGCAACAACTTAAATATACGTTATTGGAGCTGGAATTACCGCGACTACTGGCACTAGATTTTCCCTCTAATGGATCCTCGTTAAGGGATTTAGATTGTACTCATTCCAATTACCAGACTCATAGAGCCCGGTATTGTTATTTATTGTCACTACCTCCCCGTGTCAGGATTGGGTAATTTGTGTACCTGCTGCCTTCCTTGGATGTGGTAGCCGTTTCTCAGGCTCCCTCTCCGGAATCGAACCCTAATTCTTCGTCACCCATCACCACCATGGTAGGCCACTATTCTACCATTGAAAGTTGATAGGGCAGAAATTTGAATGATGCGACAACGGCACGATGGTCGTGCGATCCGTCGAGTTATCATGAATTCGAGCCGCCGCTCGCGGACCACACCATCATACGACGAGGCATGGAAGGTGTGGGACGCGAGAGCGGCTTTTGGGTTCACCATGCATATGGAATGTGAGGGGTAAAAAGGTGACCGATTACACGTGAGTAATGCCTACACATTAGGTATGCAACACAGGAGATCGACATCTAACATGTCTAGATTGCGCTTGATCTACCACCGAGATGGAATGCGGGTTAGGACGTCGCTGCTCGAAGCAAGGATCCAACCTAACGACACAAGCCAAATACCACTCATGCGTCGTACGTGAATTATTTCATTGATACAAGCCCAACAACCTCCCTGACACCAAACATTAGATGTCGTGCGCCGACGTCGATTCCTTCGTTGCAAGGCCAATGCAATCCCCGTCATACACACCTCCGTCGGGGTTGAGAATTTAATCACTGCAAAGGTGTTAGAGGCAGACTAAAGTTCTTGCACGGACACCGCCCTCGTCAGCCTACCGATAGCGTCTGGTCGTATATGGCCTTATGTGCCCCGTGCGTGCAGCTCCTAGATTTAGCCGTAATAGGAGCTTTAGAACTCACCACCCGCTCGAAAGCACTGTCGTTTCCACACCAAACACGTATAGACCGGTCGAGATTAATGCCCTAAGCGACACACGATCGTCCCACTGACATCGTTGGCGTATTTGTATAGGCACCCAACGGTGTAGCACAGACAAACCATGCATGCCATCAAGCGCCATGCAACACGCCTACTAAGCCCACAGGATGTCCGCCTACCGTTGCCTCAGTCTGCCTCCAAAACCTCTACCCCCTTATATATGCTTAGAATTAAAATTAAACCATCTGACAAGAGTAGACATCGTTTTTCCAGATAATCATAATGAACATGTACAACTCAAATATGCACGTTCTAAGGTACAGACACACATTAGCTTCCACAAATTACTTCTATATATCAAAAAAAGTTTTCAATAATTTTTTTTATTTTTATTTTTCCGAGAAATTCCAAAAATTAATTAAAAATAGGAAAAATATCAAAAAAAAATTAACACCTAAAATTCACCGATAAATATAGTAACCTCAAATCCAACAATTTTGTAAATTTTAATTTTTAAAATGTTACATAAAAAACAAAAATTCATAAAAATAACTTATAAAAAAATGAATAAAAGTCAGAAAATATGAAAATGCTCAAAAACACTTCTAACCATGTGAAACTAATGATGGAGGACATATTTGTACAAATAAAAGATGTTTCAATATCGTACAAACCGTAAAAATAATGAGTAAGAATGAACCACGTGAGGTGGAAACGTTTAGAATAGATCATGGAAAATAGATAAGTATGTCGTTATGCATGAAGGGCGTTTCACACACTTTTGATTTTCGAACGGCATGGGCATCTGCATGTTGTCGAAACCTCGACCAATGTCGTCGCGTGCGACGTCGCTCATCTAATGAGTGCAAGCCATGGATGATGTGGGCAGGCCACGTTCGACGTCAGCTAACCGATGTGTGCAGGCCATTGGCGATGCGGCCAGGCCATGTCCGATGACGGCAGATCGGTGTGTTCAGGACACAGACGATGTTGGCAGGCCACGTCCGACGTCAGCTGACAGATGTGTGCAGGCCATGGACAATGCTGGCAAGCCACGCCCGACGTCGGCTGACCATTATGTGCAGGCCACAAACGATGCGGGCAGGCCACGTCCGACGTCGGTTGATCGATGTGGGCAGGCCACAGGCGATGCGGCCAGGCCATGTCCAATGTCGGCAGACCTGTGTTGCAGGACACAGATGTTGGCAGCCACGTTTGTCGTCTGCTGACCGATATGTGCAAGCCACGAACAATGTTGGCAGGTCACGTCTGACATCGGCTGACCGTTGTGTGAAGGCCACGGATGATGCGGGCAGGCCACGTCCAACGTCGACTAACAGATGTGAGAAGGCCACGGACGATGTGGCCTGGCTGCGTCCGACGTCGACTGACTGATGTGCACAGGCCACGGCTGATGCGGGCAGTCCACGGCTAATGTCGATTGGCCAATGCGTGCATGCCACGCCCTATCTCGCCTGACTTATGTATGTAGGCCATGATCGATATGGGCAGGCCACAGCCTATGTCGCATGGCCGATGTGCGCAAGCCACAGTCGATATAGGAATGCCACGACCTATGTCGCCTGGCCGATGCGCGCAAGCCATGGCCGATGACAATTTGGCCGATGTGCGCAGGCCACGACCAATTTCGCCCTGCCAAAACGCACATGCCACATCTGATGCGTGCAACAGGCCTTGGCTGATGCTGCCTATCGTTAGCCAACGTCGGTCGACCGATACGCACACGCCACGTCTGATACGTAAGGGCCTTGGCAGATGTTGCCTACCGTTGGCCAACGTTACTTACCCAATGCGCACATGCCACGTCTGATACGTGCAGGCCTTAGTTGATGCCGCCTGTCGTTGGCCGACGTTGCTTTCTCGATGCGCACATGCCACGTCTGATGCATGCAGGCCTTGGCTGATACCGCCTGCCGTTGGTCGACGTCGCTTTTCCGATACGCACAAGCCTTAGGTGATGCCGCCTGACCCCGGACATGGAACACCTGTGCTACCTACATAGACCCATATGGCCCTTTACATCTTACTTGACTTTAGAATCCCCCATGACATCCCAAAAAACCTCTTATAGCGACATTGTTATTAGTCCCTTAACATGTCATTAGGCATGATAAATGAACCCAACGTCACAAAAAACCTCGCAATGAGGTATCGTTATTGAATAAGTGTTTGTTCGGCATAGAACGTATAGTTCAACACTTAACGGCAGACTAGTAAATTTCATGCACCATGTTATTCTCGATACTTATATTTCAACACTTAGTGGTATTTTTCCTTCCAAAGTATGCAAGCAATACATAAACCTTTCATTTGAAAACTTAGAAATGATTGGATTTGAGGTTGGGGGAGGGGGAAGGTGAGGGGACGAATTGGAGCTACAAAGGGCTGAATCTCAGTGGATCATGGCAGCAAGGCCACTCTACCACTTACAATACCATGTCGCGTATTTAAGTCGTCTACAAAGGATTCTACCCGCCGCTCGATGGAAATTGTACTTCAAGGTGGTCATTGCGACACTTCCGTCACGGTGACTTAACCAACGACATGTTCCTTTAGGGGCCCCTACTGTGGGTCGGCAAGTGAACGGTGGGGACATGCATCGCTTTTAGCCCAGATTCTGACTTAGAGGCGTTCAGTCATAATCCAACACACGGTAGCTTTGCTCCACTGGCTTTTCAACCAAGCGCGATGACCAATTGTGTGAATCAATGATTCCTCTCGTACTAGGTTGAATTACTATTGCGACCCTATTTCTCAGTAGGTTAAAACTAACCTATCTCATAACGGTCTAAACCTAGCTGTCGTTCCTATTGGTGGGTGAACAATCCAACACTTGGTGAATTCTGCTTCACAATAATAGGAAGAGCCGACATCGAAGGATCAAAAAGCAATGTCCCTATGAACGCTTGGCTGCCACAAGACAGTTATCCCTGTGGTAACTTTTCTAACACCTCTAGCTTCAAATTCCAAAAGTCTAAAGGATCGTTAGGCCACACTTTCACAGTTCGTATTTGTACTGGAAATTAGAAATTAGAATCAAACGAGCTTTTACCCTTTTGTTCCATACTAGATTTTTGTTCTCGTTGAGCTCATCTTAGGACACCTGCATTGTTAAAATGTTTCGCCCCAGCCAAACTCCCCACCTGACAATGTTTCCGCCTCGATTAGTCAACGAAGTGAGCCTTGGGTCCAAAAAGAGGAGCAGTGCCCCACTTTCGATTCACGAAATAAGTAAAATAACATTAAAAGTAGTGGTATTTCACTTTCACCTTTCGGCTACCACTTATACTACACCTCTCTCAAGTCATTTCACAAAGTTGGACTAGAGTCAAGCTCAATAGGGTCTTCTTTCCCCACTGATTCTGCCAATCCCGTTCCCTTGGCTGTGGTTTCACTGGATAGTAGACAGTGGGAATCTCGTTAATCCATTCATGCACGTCACTAATTAGATTACGAAGCATTTGGCTACCTTAAGAGAGTCATAGTTACTCCCGCCATTTAGCTGCGCTTGGTTGAATTTCTTCACTTTGACATTGAGAGCACTAGGTAGAAATCACATTGCGTAAACATCCATTGGGACCATTGCAATGCTTTGTTTTAATTAAACAGTCGAATTCCCCTTGTCCACATTAGTTCTGAGATGGCTGTTCGATGCACGGGGAAGTCCCCTGAAGGAATAGTTCCCAGTCCATCCCCCGTCCGTCACGCGGCGACCCGCTCTCGCCGCAGGAGCAGCTCGAGCAGTCCACCGACAACCGACGAGTTCCGGACTGGGACCCCGTGCCCAGCCCTCAAAGCCAATCATTTTCCCAAAGTTACGGATCTATTTCGCCGACTTCCCTTGCCTACATTATTCCATCGACTAGAGGTTGTTCACCTTGGAGACCTGATGCGGTTATGAGTATGATCGGGTGTGGAAAGCATTTGGTCATCCAAATTTTCAAGAGCCACCGGGAGCACACCGAACACCACGCGACGTGCGGTGCTCTTCCAACCGTTGGACCCTACCTCCAGCTGAGCCGATTCCAGGGTGGGCAGGCTATTAAATAGAAAAGATAACTCTTCCCGAGGCTCCCGCTAATGTCTTCGGACTTCCTAATGTTGTCGTCAACCGCCACGTCCCGATTCAAGAATTTTAACCTGATTCATTTTCTGAGTACGTGCAAAACGCACAATCTATCAGGGTTCCCCCGACCCTAAGGATCGACTAACCCATGTGCAAGTGTTGTTCACTTGGAACTGTTCTCCTCTTCGGCCTTCAAAGTTCTCATTTGAATATTTATTACTACCACCAAGATCTGCACCGACAGCCGCTCCGCCTAGGCTCACACTAAAGGTTTTGCAATGACCGCGCGCCCTCCTACTCATCGGGGCCTGGAACTTGCCCCAACGGTCGGGTGTAGGTTGCGCGCTTAAGCGCCATCCATTTTCGGGGCTAGTTGATTCAGCAGGTGAGTTGTTACACACTCCTTAGCAGATTTCGACTTCCATGACCACCGTTCTGCTGTCTTAATCGACCAACACCTGTTGTGAGATCTAGGTTAGCGCACAGTTTGGCACCGTCCCGGCTTCCGATCCATCCCACATCGCCAGTTCTGCTTACCAAAAATGGCCCACTTAGAGCTCTTGATTATGTGGCGCGGCTCAACAAAGCAGTCATGTTGTCCTACCTATTTAAAGTTTGAGAATAGGTCGAGCGTGTTGCGCCCCCGAGGCCTCTAATCATTGTCTTTACCCGATAGAACTCACACGCGAGCTCCATCTATCCTAAGGAAACTTTGAAGGGAACCAGCTACTAGACACTTTGATTAGTCTTTTACCCTTATACCCAAGTCAGACAAATGATTTTCACATCAGTATCGTTGTGGGCCTCCACCAGAGTTTCCTTTGGCTTCACCCCGCTCATTTATAGTTCACCATATTTTGGGTCCCGACAGGTATGGTCTCACTCGAACCCTTCTCAGAAGATCAAGGTCGGTCGGCGGTGCACCCCTAGGGGGATCCAACAAATCAGCTTCCTTATGCCTTATGGGTTTACACATCGTTGAGTCGCACACATGTCATACTCCTTGGTCCATGTTTCAAGACAAGTCAAATGGGGAGCCCACATGCTAGTGTCTGGAGTGCGCAGATGTCGAAAAATGCCAGAGGCATGCGCTGCCTACCATAATTAAGGAGACGACGTTCCACGGGAGTATCAAGGGCCCGAGCTTTGGCCGCCCCCTCCCAAATCCACGCTGGTCCACGCCCCGAGTCGATCGGGGGACTGGCTCATCACCGTTCCACATCAGACTAGGTCGCATCGTCGGCCCCCATCCACTTCCCTCCAGACAATTTCAAGAACTCTTTAACTCTCTTTTCAAAGTCATTTTCATCTTTCCCTCGCGGTACTTGTTCACTATTTCATTTCAAGCTAATTTTGCTCGGGCTGTTGAATCTTCTAGAAAGGGAAAGGACAAGAAGGTTGCTCGTTTCCTTTCTAATCCCGAAAGGCATTGGGGCCCAAAACTCAGGGCAGGTCGCCAGATTAATGTAACACCCACGATTTAAAAAGGTAAAATATTCACTCTTAGTCGATCAGGCGATCCGTCGAGTCGACTAGGCGATCTGCCAAGTCGACTAGGCGATCTACTGAGTCGACTTGGCGATCCACCAAGTGGAGCCTCCTCGCCTTTTGGCATGATTTCCTGATGTCCTGCATTCTGTAATTTAGGCGAGCAAAGTTGGGTTCGCCATTCCAGTCGGCAAGTCGCTGAAGTCAACTCCCCCATCACCTAAGTCGACTTATCCCCCAAGTCGACTCACTATAAAATTAGGCAAGCTGAGGGCACAGTTGGTGAGTCACCAAGTGCTCTTGACGAGCTTCAGCGTGCAGTTCTACAGTTTTTGAGTTAAAACCTTAGGGGTCTTGAATTATTTTCCCTAAATTGATATCCTATTGTTTTATTCTTTCCCTAGTAAAGTATATAAGATTTTTAGACTCAAAATTCCAAAAACTAATTCATTGTCGCTAGAATCAAAAGAAAAGAAAACCCCAAAGTTCTTCTTCCCCAAATTATTTCTCTCTCTAGAATTTCCAAAGAAAAAGAAGAAGAAATGGAAGCTAGGGCTTGAGGAATCAAGATATTTCTTCTCAAATTCATGGGAAAACTCCTTTAAGGTATGGTAGTCTTCATCCTTAACTTAGTTTCTTTCAAGGAGCCAATTTCAAAGATGATTTCAAGTCTCCAAAGTTCCCCAAAAACTCTAGTTTTCAATCTATGCATGGGTTCAATTCGAAAATGATTTCAAAAGCTTTTACATGATGAATTATGAATAGAATGTTGGATTAATGATGAATTAAGATGATTTCTCCTATGAACCCATGTTTTCCCCCAAATTCTTAAGTTGTGAATTGCGATTGGGAATTAATTGATCATGGAAGTATGTTGAATTGTTAATGTTTATATTGAATTAGTGATTGAACCATGTCAATTTCCTTATCTATTGTAGTATCTTGGATTTATGGGTTGATGTTGATTCATAGCCTAGGAAGGCAAGTTCATGAAGGATCTATGTATGATTATGATGTGAAGTATATATGTGTGACCTCAATAAAAGTGTTATGATCATGTTTAAAATGTAATTGTGTTATGATTGAATGTTATTTCTCAATTAACACCTATGAATGATGAGGTTATATGCGAAAGGTTATTCTCACATACACTCACTCATGAATGACCAATGAATGAAGTTTCTATGATTATGTTAATGATGAAGTATCTATTGAAAGGATATTCTCAATTGTACTCTAATCAATGATAATGACATGTTGTGAAAGGACTTTCTCACAATATGGGATTCTTAGTTGAAAGGTTATTTTCATATTTGAATTTATGAGTTATCCAATGAACGAATGTTGGGTTTGAGATGGATACTCAACCGTGAGTTGAGGTGGGGTATCTAGTAACAATATTTTATCCCATAATGAACTAAAGTAATGAATGTTAAATATTCTGTGGGGAATAATGCTAAGCACCGACTGGATAGTGATTTGAGATGGAAGCTCTCACATGAGTTGAGGCAGGGTTTCTAGTAGCAATCTATTGAGATAGAAGCCCTCACGTGAGTTGAGGCGGGGTGTCTAGTAGCAATCTCCTTATCCCATAAACTATGTGCCCACATAGGTCTAGCTAGTGGATCCACCTAAGCTAAAAGTAATGGTCCTACCTTAGGCAAGTAGGAATCCCTTATTCGGTGAGGGTGACACCGGGATTCCATGAATTTCTCACATGGTCTATGTCTGTTAAGGCTTACCCCCACAAAGAATGGTAATGAACTATGACTTCTCCAGAATGCACTACTTAGTGTGGGTGGTAGCATGGGATGACATCCATGCATGGCACAAGTAGGCTTTGAGCGTAGTCATGGTGTGTTCCTTTATAATGTTAAATGAAATGAATGTGCTCTTATGATGATGTTAATGAGAATGTAGGTTTAATGTCTAATGAGTGAAGATGTTCTTAATGAAGAATGTTGACTTATATGCTTAAATGAGATGATGCATGCTATACTTGGATTGTATTATGAGTTATTTCCTTGTCATGACTTATGGGTGCCTTCTCTATGGTGGCTCCAAAGGAGTACTTGGTGTGAGTAGTAGTATAGGATGTTACTCATACATTGCACAAATATGACTTAGGGTTGCCCTAGATGATGGCCCTAATGTGTTGATTTGACTTATGAAATGTTTATGTCTCTTATGTATGAGTATTGTGTAAAGATGGGAAAGATGAATGGTGAGTTCAATTTTGGTGGCCTTAATGTGGTGCCTAGTGTGGATGGTGGTATGGGACTCTATTCATACATTGCACAAGGTATAGCTTGTGGTTATTATGGTGAAAGCTTAATGTGATGAAATGAATTATATGTGATTATGTTCCAATGTGATGAAATAGCTTATATGTGATGATGTCCTAATGTGATGAAATGACTTGTATGTTGGTTATGTGTGTATATTATGCCTCTTATACTTAAGTTCATGAAGTTTTCTCAAAAATGGCATAAAGCATGATTTCCAAAGAAAATGTCCTTTTTAAGCATGGTTTTTGCATGGCTATCATACTTAGTACTTTATGTAGATGTTTGTAGATATGATGTCCTATACTTAGAAGATGGGTTTCTAAGGAGCATGGAGTTGAAGATATAGTGAGTCCTCATAGTTCGAGGACAAACCTACTAGTTCCTTTATGTCTTTTATTTATGTTTAGAGCTTTTGTATGGGCTTAGTCCCAAAGTTTATTCAAAGTATTATAGATGGTTTGAGACAAAGTATAGAAAGTCTTCCGCTTGCTTTTTATGAAAAATGACTTCGATTGTTTGGAGATGTGATGTCCTATACTTGGAAGATAGGTTTCTAAGGAGCATGGAGTTGAAGATATGGTGAGTCCTCATAGTTCAAGGACAAACCTACTAGTTCTTTTATGTCTGTTATTTATGTTTAGAGTTTTTGTATGGGCTTAGTCCCAAAGTTTATTCAAAGTATTGGAGATGGTTTGAGACAAAGTATAGAAAGTCTTCCGCTTGCTTTTTATGAAAAATGACTTCGATTGTAAAAGAAAAGTTTTAAATTCTGCATTGTTTTCCTATGTTCTTATGTTCAAGAATGCTATGAGGCTTGTCTGAGACTTTTCGAAGTCTTGTACGTCGTGTCGTATCTAGGGGTTACCCCTGGGTCGTGACAATTACTGGTAGGCATGTGTCCCTTTTGGGTACCAAAGCAGTAAATATATTAGCAACTCTGAGGATAGTGATATCTCTGCAGGCAGTGTTTTAGACGGTGAAAGGCAACAAGGGTCTGCCTTCCCACAAGGCGCTCACATTTTTGAAGTGCAACGCCAATTAATACCAAAAAATTAATATATTTAATTGCATATATAAATAATCAAAATCTCAATAGCAATAACATATTAGCAAATATTTCAACTCAAAAACTGAAAATATATGGTACATACTAAAAGTTTAGAACTTGGATGAGAAAAAAAAAACAAAAGTAAAAACAGAGAGGAAAAAAACAGAGGTGGAAGTACTCTAAAGTGTAAAGAAGAAGAAGAAGAAGGAAAAAGAAATATGAAGAAGAAATTAGAAGAAGAAAATAAGAAATATGTATTGGTTAGACTTTGGAGTCACCGGAAAAGTCTGTCTGGTTGCCACAGAAGTCTAGTTGAGTTGAGTGGTTGGACTCGTAGTCGCAGTCTAAGAGTGCAACTGTACAAATTTGCAAAGAGAACCCTAAAATTACCTTTTAACTTTTATAACCCTAAATTGGTTGCCTTTTTGTTAAGAAAATACAAAAGGTGAAGCCTTTCTGGCCATTGTCGCCATAGTGGCACCTTTCCACAAAGCAAATAGGCGATGAAGGGTCGCCTTGCCTCTCGCCATTGGTGACGAGGCGATCGCCTTTCACAACACTTGCCTGTAGGCAAGCGTAAGAAAACTGAAGATGTTGATTCATAAATTATGTTTTGGTCTTATGTCTTATCAAAACTACCCTGGAGCTAGTGCCGGCAAAATGAGCTCATATTTTGATAACCCGTCCATATTTTAATGGGTTGAGTGAGTGATTTTTTACATGGGTAAAAAATGGGTAAAGTATGGATTAGTCAAATGGGTTAAGCTTCTAACTTTTATTCACTAAAAATCCATGATATCACTAAAAATATTGTAATTTCTTTTGCTTTTTATGTTCTTCTTTAGAACTAATCATTTTTCACTATAATTGAAAAGGTGAAGTCTTTGTCCCTCCAAAAATATATATTTTAAATGTACATATCTTTTGTTACTTATAATTATATTTTTTTTATTTGTTTAATTTTATATTGGATAATAAATAATAGTGTAAAATAAGCAAATCATGTATTAGTCTTGACATTGCTTAAAGTGCATTAAGCATGTTTTAGTCCTAAAATGCAAATATTCATTTACTTTGAAATTAAAAATATTTTTCCCTTGTCATTACATAATTGTATTTTATATTAAAAAGTTATAGGATTTTTTTTTTACTTTTATGATAAAATAAAAATAAATGAAGTATTTTCAACATTTTTCATCCAAAAAAAGACAAACATTTTCTCCATGTTGAATTCTTAAGTAGGGTACTATATACTCATGAAAATATGGGTACACTAATATTTTACCCATATCAAATATGGGCGAGTTGAATTATTACTCATTTTATGTTGACCCATTTTCAACCCACCCAAATTTGACCCAACCCACCCATTTTCCACCACTACCTGGAGCCAATTTTTATCTTCTCATAATCTGTTTCTTCTTCTGCATTTCCTTGCAGATAGGATTCTGAAAATGCTTGTTGTTGACATCCAATTTTGGTCTAACATTTTAAAATTCGTAACTTTTAAGTTCTATTTATTCAATAGTCAAAATACATTTTTTTATAATTTTAAATAAGTTTATCGATAACTATTCTTATTTGTCAAAATTTAGGATTATTTATCAGTTAATTTTAATTACATTATTTGTCACAATCAGTTGATTATGTTCAAATATTTGTTCATTGTGATTAAATCACTATTTCTGTTAAATTGCATTCTTTACATGTCATTAGTTACGTTTATTACATTTTTTAATATTCTTTATATTTGTTAACATTTATTTTGATATTTTGCACAGTCTAGAAATTCATTCAAATATAGATAAAATTTCATATACATATATTTTATTTAGCTAGTGATTTTGGCCCAGGGTTTAAGATAGTGGTATTGCACTATAGATGATTTTCGATTTTTCTATATAAACTATTTCTTAGTGATTAAGTTAGGGGTGGTGGAATTTTTTAGGGAGAATAATTTTCAGACTTTTAATAGAAAGGGTCTATATTTTTTTTTGATGAACATGCTAGAATCCGGCGAAACATTACCACCCCAAAGACCCATTGCCACCAAACCACCCCAGAATCCAGCGAAGTTCCAGCAACCAAAAACTCATTTTCCCTTTTTTGGAGAAACCCATCTCATCTCTCCCCTTTTCTCCATTGTTTCTGGCCAAACATTCCCCCACCCACACAACCAGTGAACCAACAACAAACAACAAACAACCATCGTTCCTCCACCTCCATTCTTCTACCGAAAACCACCTCAACGCAGCTGCAACTGCAGTAGAAAACAGCAACTAACCACCTCTGTTCACCTCTTCTTTTCGGTGAAAACCAGCCACAAACAACCCCCGAACTCACAAACCAAAACCCCCATCCTCTTCCTCACAAATGACCTCCAAACAACCCAAACCACCATCGTTCTTCTCCACGAGCAGCAAGCTCCAACTACCAGAAGAACCCAACTCCTTTCTTCCATGAAACGAGCTCAAGCTTGGTGAAATAGCTCCGGCGAAACCACACTCCAAACAAACCCATCAAACCCAGTTGTTCCTCTTCTCTTCGCCAAAACCTCACCGGCGAAAAATAACCCAAAATCCCTTCGTCTCCTTAGTTACAACCAAACCCATATCGTTGTAATACCAAGCTCCGACAGCGAACAATCAGTGAGCGCTATGAGGGCGACCAGATCTAATCGGGTCCACGTTTTCGGCAAATTCTGGCGAGCAGCAAGCTCTAAACCACCAAAACACCATGAACAGTGTATTGTTACTGTACTCTCTTTCCCATTTTTCTTTTTAATATATTACTGTTAAATAGTTCAAAGCTTAATGATTTTTTCTTTCTTTGGCTTGCATTTTTAGATCGTAATTATCTTTGATTTCTTGTTATTTGGTGTTGAATGGTTTATTGTTGCTAGTATTATTTTTAGATCTGGCCGGAAAATGCCATATTTCAGTGAACTCCATTATATGTTTTGTTGGTTAAGATTTTGTTATAATTCCATTTTTTGTTGGCTAAATACTTAATTAAGGAAGTTATTTTTATAAGTATCTATATTTTCGTGCTTGTTATTGTTGAAATATTTATCATACTCACTTTGTTTACTATATAATATTATTTTATTTTTATAGACGATGTTTAGCTATAATTTTGTTTTATTATATTTGTTGATGTTTCTATTGATCATTATTATCATTGTTTCTTTTTTTCTTTTGTTGCTTTGAATGTTTTATATTTTATTTGTTCTCAATTGATTTTGAAAAGCCATAAAAATTGACTAATGATTTTACGTATTATTTTATTGTGGATGCATATTTGTGGCAGCTCTTCTTCTTATTTTTTATTTTTACCTTTTTATGATTCTTACCTTATTTTAGTTTGTTGTTAGTGATTAACCATTTCAGATGTCATACCATGTTAGTATTTATTTTAGGTTCTATGATGACTATAAGTTTTATGTTTGTTTCTTTTAATGGTTACTAGTATAGTACCCGCGCGATGCTAGGATTTTATATGTATATTTATAGTTCATCGGTCATATAAGCGAATAAGATATAGCTCAACTTTACGATTATTGTATTGTACTTTAATAATAAACAAAATTTATGAAAGCAATATTGTTAGTTGACCTGATTTTGAAGATAATGTGATATGAAAAAATAATTTATCACGTAGAATTACATGTACCGTACCGAAGGAATTACATGTTAGATTGCATCTACCAATATAATATATAATGGTGCTGGCTTGAAAGTGTAATCCAGGTAAATTGTTATGAACATCAAATTCTTGTCCTGTAGTTGTTTAACATTGTTGGTCCTTTGTTTGGCACTGAAAAGTTAAACGAATTATGATTTATATTTATTTATCATGTCTCCTCAATCTAAGTTCATTAATCTCTTAAATTTTTTCGAACTAACACTATGCATATCATCCAAACCTCTTATCAAAGTCTGCCTCCATCTTTATCTTGTAGGGTAGGATTCAGTATTATATTATACTAATTCTTAGTTAATTAAACTCATTTCTATTAAAAGGATGCAATTCATTATAACTCAAGTGATCAAAATTCTTAAAGTTGCGACGAAAGAAAAGTAAACAGGTCAAAAATTCAACCAATTCCCCGACTTTATCTTTACATCTATAGCTCACTTATACTACATCTCATAATGCTTCGTAGGAGTCCAACTTGATTACATATGTTTCTAGCTTTGGTATCAGGCTTGATCTAATATAAGTTTCTTATATGATCAACCTTAGTATAACCTCTAATGTTCTTGCTTTATGTTGAAAACTCAATCAGTTCCGTTTTTGCCATACATGTTTATAATTTTAAACTTTTTAAAAAAAGTGTTAGGTTTAGTCAATTTTTATAATAGAAGTGTAGTTCTCCTTAAAAAGTATTACAGCTTACATAGAAAACAAATTTAATATAAAATGTTGAGTATAAACAATTAGCACATCCAAGATGTCTTCTGTCTGAAATAATATATCTTGTTTCTATCAAATATGAAAAAGAGCTAAACAATTCATTTTGATCTTCTAGTAGTTGTTCCACACATTTTCAAAACTCCTGTTGTTGATTTCTTTTCACATTGTCCATCAAATATTTGCTGGTACAAATTTTCATCTGATATCCTTATTTGAAATCATGCCATCTGTATGTAAGTAGCTTAGCAATTGATCACATATGTTGTTAGATTTGATTAACAAATGCTTTCGTATAGCATTAGAAATTTTCTCATGTATGGTAAAGCACTAATCTTGAAGAAGACGTTTAAAGCACAACATATAAGAATAATATAACTTCATAACTATATGACATATAACTTAAATGGTAAAAGAATCGATTCATACCTCAATAAACCATTCTGCCACACAATTAGGCAACATAATTCCTTCATTATAGTACTTCAATACTTATTCATCCAATTAAATACCTACAACAATTATAGCAAGTAAGATCAATATACTAATACTGTAAATAATTTATACTGCAACATATTACTTTAATGTAGATTAAATGCAGAAGAAAGGTTACCTCAAGCAACTTTAAATTTATCTTGGGGATGCGTAAATACATCATGTTGTTGCTCATGTATACCAAACCCTTAAAAACTTTTATCATCTAAATTTGAGAACACTTCTTTATACACTACATTTGTAGCTTCATTTGTTATCTCATCATCCTCATCATTAACATAAGATCTTCAATCCTTTTCTAGTTGTTACTCGTGAAAGCGCAACATATAGTTGTCCATGAGTAAATACAGGCTTCTTCAAATATAATCCCACATTACATAATGATTGACCTTGACTTTTATTGATGGTCATGGCAAAAGATACAATTATTGGAAACTGTCTTCTTTGGAACTTAAAAGGAATTCTTGCATCAGATGGAGTTAGTGACATTCTGGGGATAAAAACTTTGTCTCCAGCCTTCTTTCCTGATAATACTTTTGCTTCAATCACCCGAATTCCAAGTCTTGTGATGATTAATCTTGTACCATTACACAATCCCGACGATTGATCTATATTTCTTAACAACATCACAGGAACACCTACCTTCAAAGTGATAGAGTGATTTGGAATACCTGAACACTTAATACTATTAAGAAATTCAGGTGTATGCACATGTTCCAAAGATGTAAATGCATGATCAGACATACAAATTTTATCCGAACTTAGATATGACTTATCCAGACTGTAATTTAGAGAAACCATGTAATCATTCACTGATTTTTCCATCTGAAGAGTAGGTGCAAGAATTGCTCTTTCTTGAAGGTATTTCATATCTGTAGAATGTGTCAAGTAATTGGAATATGTACTTTCTACAATTCCGGATATTGGATCATCACAATTATGTATGAGAAGATCATCAGGTATTTTTACTTCTTCAATGCCATCAGTGAAATGTTCCGTCTTTCCATCACCTATTGCCAAAATCCAATCAGAAAACTGTTTTAGCTCATCCAAATCTTCACCAGATCTGCCTACTTGCAATCTCATATTCTTTGTTAGCTTTAAAATCTGACAGTGAGTCCACAAATAAGAAGAATTTATAGTTGCATTGACAATCTCTTGCCTAGTACCTTTTGTAACTACTGGCAAGATTTGTCTGAAGTCCCCTCCAAGAACAACAGTTTTTCCTCCAAATGGTCGTTCTAAATTTGATGGATCTTTAAATCTTAGAATATCTCTAAGAGTTTGATCAAGAGCCTCAAAACAATATTTATGCATCATAGGTGCCTCATCCCAAATGATCAACTTTGCTTTAACAATCAACTTTGCTAAAGGACTACCTTGTTTTATATTGCATGTTGAATCTTCCGCTGGATTTAAAGGAATTGCAAACCCCGAATGAGCAGTTCGACCTCCTGGTAATAAAAGAGAGGCAATACCACTTGATGCTACATTTATCACTATATCACCTTTAGACCGTACGCTGGATTTAAAGGAATTGCAAACCTCGAATGAGCAGTTTGACCTCCTGGTAATAAAAGAGAGGCAATACCACTTGATGCTACATTTATCACTATATCACCTTTAGACCGTATGGCTGCCGATATTTTTTTCCAGATAAATGTTTTCCCTGTTCCTCCATGACCATATAAAAAATAAAAAAAACCCTTTGTCTTGATTCACTGCGTCCATGATTTTATCATATACAGACTTCTGTTCAAATGTTAATTGCATTAATAACTGTTGATGTTCATGTGTCAAAGTATGTCTATTATAACGCAATTCTTCATTGATGAGTCTATTGGTACCATCAACTTCTTCCTCACTGTAGTATGGTCTCGGCTTGGATAATCATTAAAACCTTTTCCATAGCCTTTTAAAATCTTGTCCAGCTTTTGCAAGCAGCGATTTTTCAATTCATCTTCTGTTAGATCTAATTCTGAAAGACATAAAAATGTTTACTGTTTAAAATACATTGTAGTAACTTTATATATATAACTCAATCAAGAAATTAATCAATCAGAATATGTCATATCATATGACAACATTGAAAAATAATCTTTAATTTGGGCAGAATCAAAACCAGTCACAACTCAAAACTACAATATTTATTAAAGCTTGACCACATGACATATATAAATAGATAATATATTAGCAAATTATTCATCTTCATCTAGTTCAAACTTTTAATTACGTTTAGAGATAGAAATTGAATTATGTGTGGATTTATGTTGTGTGTAAGAAGTTGAAAGTGAAAGCAGGTTGATGGAGCAATAGTTATTGTGCGTTACTTGTGTCTTGTTGCTGATAATTTCTCACGATTTCTTCAAAAATCATGACTAACTGATTGATCTTTCTAATAATTTGAATCTAGGATGAAACTATTTTAAGCTTTTAAAACCTCTTAAATTCACAATACTCTGTTAACAGTGAAAAAGAAAGTAACTTCCAAATTCAAGAAAGAAGAACATAAAGTTGTTATCAAATATTACCATTTATTTATTGGTTATTCTTGATATCAATAAAAATTATGTAAATTTAACAGCTTTACTTAAAAAATAATATTATAATTATAGAAATTACATTTTATACCTAGATTATCCAATAATGTTCTTTCTTCACTAAGAATATCTTCTGACAATAACAGCCAAGATGCTTCCCAAATAAATTCTGGTCGTGACATTGTATTTGATAAAAATAACATGACAAATAATTGTCGAAGATAAGATGTCATTCCCCAAGTACTTGCCTCCTTTATAGCTTCGATATACTCTTTGTCGTCATCCAACAAACCAAGTGCATAACATGCATCTCTAAAAGTAGGATGGTCATAATTGTTGATTCTTCTATGTTCTTCATAGAAAGTTGGTCCTTTGATTACATTCAATAACAACCTGAGATAATATATCTCTCCACTTCCTGGTGTAACACAGAAGATCCTCCCAATAGAAAATGCAGAATCTTTTCTCCTTTTCCATTTTTTTGATTTTTTATTCCACCAAAATTTGAGAGGGAACTCTGGATAAGTCAAATCTCTTGCTTCTGGATAATTTTTGTTAGCCTCAAACCAACTTAAAAACATTGATTCCCTAACTGTTGGTCTATTAGCAACAATTTCAATTGGATCATCATCTGAGAAAAAGATACTTTGTTCATTTGGAAGATGGAATGATAGTCTTTCAACTGACGATTCTCTATGATGAATTGGAAATTTAAATATTCTCCAAGCAGTTTCACATGGTGATATGTAGCGACAATCATAATACATGTTGATTTCATCAATAGTTGATGAACCTTCTGCATGATTACTTTGTGAAAAAGTAGTGGTTGCATGATCATGTCCTTTATTAACATATTTAAATAAATATTTAATTGATCTTGATTGATTGCACCATTCCACATTTATATGTGCTCCATATTTTAACAATAATCTCCAATTGTGTGGAACCACATATCTGTTATCCAAATGAATACCATTTTTCAGAATTGTTCTACCATTATCCCTTCTTCTATAAACAGGATACCATTCTTCATCTACTGTTGTTGCTTCAATAAATTTTAGGAAATTGCTTTGTACATTTACCATTCTGCATGAAAGGAAAAGATTTCCTAGTAGAACCACATGGGCCATGCATCATCATATCTTTCACATCATTGTAATAATGAGGATCATCAACTTCATTTGGTATTTCTGTCGAAATTATTCTATCAATATCTGATACACAAGGAAACTTATTATGTTCATGAAGAAATAGCAAAATATGAGCATGCGGCAATCCTCGTTTCTGGAACTCAATAGTATATATGACTGCATTAAAAATCAAGTCAGGCTATTAGAAAAAATAGTTTGTTAGATTCATATATAAAATATATTATATACATCAAATATATTAAAATTAATTGTAAATATTATATACCTGCTTTTACTTGTCCAAAAACTTGATTGTCTTTCAGATCCTTAATTAAGTGGTCCAATTTGATTTTGAACACCCTACTTAAAATGTCAGGACGATCTTCAGGATTCAAGCTTCTGCTTTCTACAAATCTAGTAATCTCTGGCCACTTAGGATTGCAAGTAAATGTGATAAAAAGATTGGGATATCCAGCCCATTTGCATATTACCATAGCATCTTGATAATTCTGAAGCATATATCGTGCACCTCCGGTAAAGCTTGCTGGTAGAATTACTCTTCTACCTTGTGAAGAAGGATCAGTGTCTCCAAGTAAAATAGCATCTGTTAGGACGTTATATAAATCAACTCTTAATTGCTTTTGATGAGTCCTGATAAACATCAGCCGAGAAGATTCTATCATTGTATAGCCATCAACTAAAAATTGTTGAAATAATCATTTAGAAGACACAATGGTAGGAGCTTCGCCTTTTCTTTCTTGAATTTTGTAAGTAAAGAATTCTCACATACTAAGGTATTGCCTTTTTCCCAATGACTCATCACATGTACTTAAAAGAATGTCCTCTCTGTATCCATCTTCACCATAAGGAAAAAGTAAAGGATATTGTAGAGCTAAATATGCAGCATTTAATTCATTTATCCTTTGTAACTGTCCAGATTGTGTTTCTATGACGATATCGCGATCACATCCAGAAATGTCAAAGTCACCAACCACCAAAGCAGCTACTTCTGGTATTGTTGGTAAGTTGTATCTTCTGCCATCAGTACCTCTTTTCCCTATTAGTTTAAGCTTCACATTGGAGTTGTTATTTTCTTGAAATCTATCTCTGACCATTCTAAAAGTCTTTGCCAAGACATTATTGTCATCAAGCATTTGTTTGAGATTAGCAACAATCTCAGCATGTAGTTTATTAACATCTTGTCCACAACTGAATTTTTTTTTATAAAGTCATTTAATTAAATTTTTATTTACCTAGTATAATACAATAAAGATAGAATACTATAACCTGACAGCGCTAATTCTATTTGCAACTTCATTTTCTTATCGTAAATATATAATTGTGCAAACTTTGGAGTAGATCCTTCAGGTGGTAGTAAGCTTCCGATCTTATGGTAATTTTGTCCAAATAATCTGAAAGTTCTTGGCCCTCGTGTTTGATTGATAGATACGTCAACCTTTCCACCCATTGATGTGAATGAGAACATAGAGTTATAACTCCTTATTTTTTCTCGAAAATGACTACTCTTAGGACCTATAATAAAATCATTGCAGATGAGTTTTAATAGAAGTATACATATGAATATGTTGTCATCAAATCTATTTTTTCTTCTAACCTGAACCAAACAACAGTTGTTCCAAAACTTGAGGAGGCTTCTTATGTTCTGGAAATTTTACTTATCCTTTCTGACAGCACATTGTGAAAATTGGATTTGATTTGTAATGCTTGTTTATTCTTTCTTCATAAAAAAAGAGAGCCCCACACTTTTCACACTCATATGTAGGATCTCATATATCCCAATAATCTGTAATTGCATTACTATATATATCTAGTTAAAGATTAAAAATTTGATTCACTATCAAACTATTTTATATGAATAAAGATTTTCTCACAATTACCTTCCATGCAAATTTCGCCACATTCAACTGTCACGTCTATAGAAAATAGTCAGTTAATCAATTAATAGATTAGAATTTTTAATACTTACATCTATATTTGTCAAGGTAGATTCGTCTCTAATAATAATAGAAGTGAACAAAGTATGATTGTCATACCTGGATAATCTTCATCTTCAACTTGTGTTGTCTTGAAATTGTTCTGTTATGTGTATAATTAGTGAGCGAACAAATGATGTAAGTGTAATAATTTTTTTGTTAAATTAAAAATTGTCTACTCAGAATTTTATTTTTTTTAGTGTAATGTCATTTTTTAGATAAACAAATAATCACCAGGAACATACCTTGTATGAAAGTATTGTTAATTGTTGCCTCGATTTCTAGTAATAGAACACATTAATTAATTATCGTTATTCTTAACATTGCATTTTATTTATAACTAATAAAAAATGAGAATTTGAAATAATTACCTTCCAATATTGGAGTATAATTTAAATCAGGCAGAAGATTATGATTCTGCACATCTACAAAGAAATTGCAATATTTATTATGAAATACAAAATTTTCTTAAAAAAATAATTTATTTAACTTATGATCTTTCGCTTGAAATATTAATAGTACTAAAACTTATAGTACCTTCACGCAAAGTATTATCATTTAAATCAGACAATATGTTATCACAATGTATATCTGTGATGATATTGTTTAAAATTTGTAGGTAATATAAAAGAACAAAGTACGTCAAAAAAATGATCTTAAATAAAGATTACCAATTGAAATACTAACCTCGTGATACAGAATTTGAGTTTAAATTAGGGAGAAGAGATTGTGTTATCATATCTGCATAATATTGCATATGTATCATAAGTTGTATAACAATTCAATAATATAATAAAAAAATTATAGAAGTATGACAATTTAAGTTAAAAAAACACAAATGCGAATATATAAAAATCAAGGATATTGTCGCTCACCATTTGTTATGTCAACGAAAGTTGGAACTCTTTCTTCACCTTGAAAAGAAGTGTTTCTGTACTTTGATGGTTCAACGTTGTCTAAAAAAGTGTTTCAAGCCATTTTAAATCAGTATTTAGAACATCAACAGATATTGTTATAGAGATCAAAGGAGTTATTGATTTTACCTATAATTTTAATAATAAAACAAACATCTAAAATTAGTCTCACTACTCTAATATCGTCAACCTAACACTATATTTATACTCTCTTTTTTACACTTTAAAAATTTATGTGACGTGGAATTAAGAAGCTCTATTATTTTGAAACTTCTTCAAGCAACTTGATTTGATCAAGTTTTTCTTAACAACTACACTTATCTTGAATGCCTTTACACTCTTTTATCATAGATCTACTACAATTACTGTTTCAACTGTATCTTAATTTTATATGCCATAATTATGATATAAATTATCTTCTTACCTCATTTATAGATATAGTAGATCATATACTACAAAATTAGCATAATTATCTTGTTAGTTATTAAATTGCAAAAGAAAAATATATTGAAAGTGTTTATCTAAGATATAGGTGCTAATGAGACATCATATCTTTGATAACTGTGTCTTCTTTACGCCTTCTCTGAATCTGTGTACTGCATCTGTTCAGCGTGGAAACTGTTTTTTTTTAATTTTCCATGGAGAAGTATTCAGAATCTGGATTTAATATGTCATTCTTAAGAAAATTGTTAGGAAGATGAAGTGAGTTGATAATTTTGACAGAGGAATGAGTAGTTTAAGACAAGTTCAACAGATTTTGAAAAGAGCAAAATAGTTTTTTACTGTGTAAGTGGCAGTTATTTGGATATTTATAATAAAAACGTTAAAAACAAATGAAAATATTCATAATACCAAAATATTTGACTATATAACATATAGACACTTGACTGTTAATCTCTAAAAATTTAACGATATTCAGAGGTTAAATGAAATAGTTGACAAACATGAATTTAACACTGGTATTTAAGACACCACCGATTAAATGGTATTGGAACATAATGTTGTTTCATGTGCACTAATTTTAATATTTGACCTGTTTAAAAATTGATTAATTAAAAACAGGTACAACTAACTTTACAATTAACTACATAAGAATGTAATAAAATATCTTGCAACTAGTTTAGTGAAATTAATAATGAACTAATACACTTCTACATTTTTTTGGTTACTAAAAGGTTTTATTGATTACCAATGAATAATTACTACTTTAACATGACCAAAGCAGTGTCTGCTATTTTTTTTTATATTCATGACTAAACTCTAAATAGAAAAAAGAAAAATTAATATAGGCTAGGCTTAAGACTTAACAAAACTATTCAATATTGGAGAAGCCATTGTTGGCGGATCAGTAGTAGTGTAATTTTTTACTTATAAGATTGCAGATACGTGCTGTTTATCTGGCTATAGTATTGTAGTGTAACTTAATCTTGACAAAGATTTTGATATTTCTCTTGATTCAAATGGTGTGTATATATGTATTCTGTGTACACCTGCTGATGAGTCAAGCATGTTTTTATTTTTCGTTGGTATTGTGTATCATCTAGTCTTGCATTTGATTTCAAATAGCAAAGAATGGACAGTTTAGTTATATTTCGTGCATTAATCTCATCCACTGCCTTCTTATATATACAAGTTTTTACAAATAATGATCTCTATTTCATTTCAATGTTCATGAAATCTCTTTTTTTCATAACTGTAAATTTTGACATCTTACTTGCAATCTACATATCTTGGAATAACATAAAGCACAATATTAACCGTAGAGAAGCAAGGGCCCAGAAAAGATAATCCTCTAGGTACTGCTTTAACCTTGATTGAACACCTTTCTATTAATTACTAAACTAACTAATTATACATTTCTTCAGTTCTCCAATAGTTTTTTCCTTTTAGTAATGTTTTGGGTTGTCTTCTTCTTCTTAAAGACTCTCTTGATCTTATTTCATGATAACTGTGAGTTAGGATCTTCTTCATCAACTGTTATGGCATCAATTTTCTTTATCTTGTTAGGCGTCTATGAGACATTGATCAACTCAGTATCTTCAGTAGAATCCTATATATATATATATAAAAGTAAAGATTATAATGTCAGTTTTGAAGGACTATTGCATTTATAATCATTAAATAAATGACAATATAAACAAATATTAATAATATATTGTAAAATAACCATGAATTCACGATCGTCAAGACTGACTTGGTTATCATTGAAATTTGGATTCTAAAAAATGTATAAAAAAATTATAATTTAGTTCAATCATAGCAATCAAACTTCATATATATTTGAATATAAAATAATACCTTGAATGTCTCTCCACGTGGTGGAGGCCTGTATTTTTCTATAATATGTTCGTCATCAGTAAACGTAACAACTGTAAAGACTTCATCTTGACCTTGACCATCGGAGCTCTGTAATTCCAATTTAAACATGTATGTATTGTCCACAATATTGTCAAACATGGGGATGTAGTCATCGTGATCATAATTTATAAGGATAATCATCATTTCATCACAATGATTTACTATCAGAATTTGAAATTATAAAACTGTAACAAAATATAACTATCAGTTTTAAAACTGCATTTTTTGGTGGAAACGTGAAAGTGAGTTTTATTTGGCTTGCTAACTTCTCAATTTTAAAAATGATCATATTATTTTTAAATAAATAATTTTAATTAATTTTTAATATACTATGTAACTATCAGTTTTAAAACTACATTTTTTGGTGGAAACGTGAAAGTTTAATTTGGCTTGCTAACTTCCCAATTTTAAAAATGATCATATTATTTTTAAATAAATAGTTTTAATTAATTTTTAATATACTATTTGATTTTAAATGTTTCTTTGCAATTCGATTTTTTAAAAAGCTGTTAAAAAACAATAACTAATTATTACCTAATAAACTAATTTTGTCATAAACTGCCACTTGTCTTTCTACTGCGCTGTCACTTGGCATAATTATAGGCTAGACTTTCTTGTTTTTAATTATATATAGATTGCTTTACTTTTGTTAATAAATTATTATTCATAATTTGTTTAGATTAAGTCTACATATTTTGTAAAGTTTTTCCAGCAAACTATCTCGTTAGTATTTAGTTAGTGTTTTATTATTATTTCACACCATTTTATATTATTTTCTATTTGTTTGATATGATCTCGCGTTAGGAAATACAATATATTAAAATTGGCCAATGGAAAAATCTCTCAGTCGGTTTTTGAGGCCTCCCCAATGTTAAAAGACGGAAATTTAGTTTAAGTTCATATATTTTGTATGTTAAAATGGCCGATGAAGAAATTATCGTCGATTTCCAACGTCTCCCATGTTAATAAGACGAGTTTTTAGTTTTTAAGTTATTATTTGATTTATTCATTTTTACTCATATTTATTCATTACTAACACTTTTATTAAGTGTCTTTATAGGTACCCGGAGGTGCTTCCCATTGAAGTTATTCGAATGAAGTTCAAATTATGTTCTTTATTCATTATCTTTTATATATCGATGTTAGGCAAACCTTAGGTCGTTTCTTATATTATTGTTTTATTTTAATATTGTGTATATTGCATATTTATTATACTTGTATATTATTGTTATCTCCTCAATTTGAAAAAATAAATTAAATGGGGACCCACATATGTGGATTTCGAACGGTGTCTAACCCCTTCCCTTCGAAATAACTTGAACCCCTTATCTAGAATCTAATGGTTTCGTAGATCATTTAATTGGTTTCCTAGTTTTTCCTAAAATTAGGTGGCAGCTCCTTTTAAAATTCATTTATTCTTAAAATTCTTTTAAAATTTGATTAATTGATTATTTCTTGAGTCACCACGATGTTTCGCCCTATTTGAATAAAGTAGGGATATAAATAGAATGGCGATTTCGCTGGGGATACAGAGGTTCTAACCAATATGAATTTATTTTTTTCAAATTGATAAGCATTTCTTTTATTGTGCTAACCTTGTATTTTGTATATTTTATTGATTATTTGTATATTGTACTTGTTGTTTATTCATTATTTATTTTATTATATGTATATTGTCATTGCATTCATGGCATTTTCCAACTTGTATGTATAGTATATTAAGAATGGTTTTTGCATAATCGCAATCAGACTTTTTATACTCGACCACTTTTTGGAATGATCGACAATTTATTGGTACGTCAGGCATCCAATGGTTGTCGTGAATTCTAACTTAAGTTGTCTTCTTGGGTTCCCGATCTTTCATAAAACACTCTTAGTCAACTAGCGTAGAGCGAAATCAAATCCCAAATTTAGCGCATTTTGAACTAAGTTGACTCAACCCCCAATGCGTGTTGGGCCATTAAAAGCCCACCTTGTGTCTATTTGGCCCATTGGTCAATAAAAGACAATCATGTGTATGTGTTTAAATTAGAATAATGTATACGTCATTTGGCAAAACAATGTCCCATGGGGTAGGGAGCTTAATAGTTCGTTCGAGTCAAAGAAGGATCAAGTTACCATTTCATGCAAAAGCGTGGACATCTGGAGATGACAAGAAATCAAACAGAAGGACCGTCCATGGAGGCATAACTTAGGATGGTACCCCTATGTGGGACTGATTAGTTGTATCCCATTTTCCCTATTATGTATCCTCATCCATTTTTATTCATAAAGTTTGTATAAATTCAGGTTATGGGACAATGTTGTCAAATGGTGTAATACATCCTTCAGATCGATAGGACTACCCTTTCCACAAAAGGGTCACATATTTGTATAGGACGTGCAGTAACTATTTGTATGTTATGTGATATAATTTAGTTTGTTTTCAATCAAAGCACTGCTTATGTGTTTAATTTATTCTGTGTGATATTTTGTATTATCCGTTATGATCACGAATTAACATTTTTATCTTTGAGTTTTTCTCCTTTTTAAGCGAGAGGTTGATCTATGTCAGAATTTAGAAGTCATTGTTCGTCCAAAGTTGCAAGGGACAAGAGGATTCACAAAGATCGAGTCTTTGTATTTCACAAGAGATTAATATCAAGTCAAAAAGATAAATCAGGGGAGTATTTGACTATGAGGTCGCACTCATTTATTTTTTATTATTTTGTATGATATCCTGCTCTCACATATGTCTCATATTTTTCACGAAATTCGTCCTCAACGACAGTCGGGGATGGTCATATCAATTTGTGGTTTTCGTGGATAATTCGGAGAAGACACATTTTCAAGAGACATCTAAAAAAGAATAGAACAAGTGATTACTGTAAAAAAAAAAAATATTGGAGGCCACATGCAACAGGCAGTACAAAGGTCGACAGTTAAGAGGATACAATCAATCGCTCTGAATTTATCTAAATTTTGAAATTATTTCATACCATATCTGAACGAACTACGAGAACTTGATTCTCATCTTGGTGAGATACGTAGGCAACCCTTCTTGGGTTCGGTATTATTTTTTCCAAAAGCAAAAAAAAAAAGTTTGTGCATATTTTCAAAGGTATATCTGCACGAACTACGCGGACCTGATTCTCATCTTGGTGAGATACGTAGGCAGCCCTTCTTGGGTTTGATATTCATTCTTTTAGATTAAAAAAAAATTCAAATAGTTTGTGCATATTTTCAAAGAAATATTTGCACGAACTACGCGTACCTGATTCTCATCTCAATGAGATACATATGCAAATCTTCTTGGGTTCGGTATCCATTTTTTTCAAAAGTAAAAAAATAATAATAATATTGTGTGCATATTTTCAAAGTCTTATCTGAACGAACTATGCAAACCTGATTCTCATCTTGGTGAAATATGTAGGCATCCCTTCTTGGGTTCAATATTCATTCTTTTAAAATAAAAAATAAAGTAGAATAGTTTGTGCATATTTTCAAATGTATATTTGCATGAACTACACAAACCTAATTCTCATCTTGCTGAGATACGTAGAAAGCCCTTCCTGGGTTCAGTATTCATTTTTCAAAAAAAAAGAGGTCAAAAAATAAAATAATATTGTGTGCATATTTTCAAAGGCATATTTGCATAAACTACGCACATCTGATTTTCATCTCAATGAGATACGTAGGCAGCCGATCTTGGGTTCGATATTCATTCTTTCAAAAAAAATATTGTGTATATATCGTAAGAGTCATGTCTTCAACTTAGTTGGTACCAATGTAGTTAGGAGCATGAAAAAATATTTGATATGATGGAGAGGACTGACTTTGTGGTAAACCATAGATTATTTTGGTACTTCTCATTGGTACTTTTGTGATGCTTGAAAATTCTCTTACATGCATTCAAGATATGAATAAAATCAACCTCATGGTTTCATGTAAATTGTGTGGTGAGCTTTTAGATTAAGATTTAATCACATCGCACTGTTGATCTAGAACTTGGTTTGAATGTTATCGAGGTGAAATTCTGAGTAATGTTTGGTTTGGGAAAAGATTGTAGGCCTTCTTTGATCCGATTGTGCCTTTCAAAGCCTACCAAATGACATTAATCCCTAGTTTTCCCACTTTGAGCCTGAAGCCTTTTCTTTGGATAACACATCTTAGTCATTTCTCTTCTGAGTGCGTATGTGCATTATCCCTCCCTTGACCCAACCTTCTTGAACACACAAAAGATGTAAGAGAAGATCCATGTTTGAAGTTGCCAAAGACAAAAGATATTAAGTTTCCCAAAGTCAAGGAAGCAAAAACGACTTCTAGAGAAAGAACAAAAAAGAAAGAAAGAAAGAAGGTTGAAAGAAATAAAGAAAGACAAAAACACCCCTACAAGGTCAGTAAAAGAAGAGAAGAAAAATACTCTAACAAAATAGGAGAAAAATTCAAAATAAATGGGTGAAATAAAAGAAAAGCTCCTAGAAATAAGGACTCAAAAGATGTCGAAACAAAGGGGTGAAAAAAAAGGAAAAATTCCAATAAATGAGAATTCAAAAGAAGTCGAAAAAAGGGAGGACAATGAAGAGGATCTGACGCCAAAGGTGTATCAATCGTCAAAAGTACAAATTCAGTGTGATGCTCAAGGAGGAATTAAGTTACTCTTATCTTAAATATATATATATATATATATCCTACACGTCCCTAAGCCTACATTACAAGCCAATGACAAGCCCTACATGATCTCATTCCAAATGTTCTCACATTAGTGGAGATTTACATAAGGGCCAAGCATATGTTATCACAATTGCATGCATTGAACATTCTTGTGAGTGTGAGTGCAATTTGGAAAATGTCCTCAAATCAAACGTTTCAAATATGTGTGAAATATGACTTGTCTTTGTTGTGAGGGCACTTGAAATCTAAGGACTGGTAAAATTCAAGACCTTTGTTTGAAGTAAGATGAACAAATCTTGTTGATCCTGAAGTATGTTTGAGGTACCACTTGAAGCTGTAGAATTACCTTGCATTCAATCTTAGTTAGATAAAGAGAAAAAAAGAAAAAGAAAGAGAAAGAGAAAGACAGATTTACCTGCAATCCTAACTATTGGTACCAATTGTAGTCAAGATTTGACTGTCTCGTCACTTTCTTTATTCTTCAAAAAAAAAAAAAAAAAAAAAAAGGGTGAGCAAGCACCCACTCTTTAATATTTTTCAAAGCATTTTTTTAGATTCTTTCCATTAAAAAAAATAATTTGGGTTGTCCATTGTAAAACGTGACATTAGGCTAACCTCGTAAGTGTGAGACGCCTATTTTACTTCATTGGGTTGTCCGTCCCAAAAATGTGACATGTCTTTTGTCTCTAGACTTTGAATATCACAAGGAATATCATTTTCCTATTTCATCATGTTCATATTGTACATTTTCTAATGATGATCTTGTCTCAGATTCTTTGCAGCATTCATCATTTACAGGATTGGAACTACATTTGACATGATTCCTGGCTCAACACAATATGTAGGTGCCACGACGGCTCGGTCATATACTCAGTGTGATTTTCTTCTCTCCTTGAAATAAACACTGGGACAGAATTTTTGAGATCTAAGATCTCAAAAATTCACAATAAATATGCTTCTCCAGCAAGTCAAGATTGGAGATCATTTTGAAATTTGCCAAGAGTTCTAACTATGATAGAATTTTTGAGGAAGACCTCAAAAATCCCAACAAATACTGTCAGAAGTTTGATAGTCAACTTCAAATGATCTCCAGGTTCGCTTGAAGTTCAAAGTGGACTTCAAAACCTTCAGTATTGTCATAATGGAGCAAAAATAAATTTCGAATGCGAGTCAGGAGCTCCTCGTACAAATCCCCAATAAGACATGAGTTACAATGAACACAAAGTATTCAAGAGAAAATGATGATTGATCACTTGTGCCAAAGTGATCAAGCACTTTGTACACATTCTCTTGTGAATCTTTCCTTAAAGTTCCTTGATCAAGTTACTAGCTAAAGCAACATTTTTTCTACTAATCGTTCCTTTTTTAATACAGGGACAGATGAAAGCATCAATATGATGACATTTTCAAGACACACAAGCCATCCACCTCTCTACATTGGACAATCATCGATCCATCCACCTCGTTACAGTTAGACAATCATCGAGCAATCCACGTCATTACAGTGGACAATCATCGAGCCATCTACCTCATTACAATGGACAATCATCGAGTCATCCACCTCGTTACAGTAGACAATAATCGAGCCATTCACCGTGTTACAATGGACAATCATCGAGCCATCCACCTCGTTACAGTTGGACAATCATCGAGTCATCCACCTCGTTACAATGGAAAATCACGAGTCATCCACCTCGTTACAGTGAAAAATCATCGAGCCATCCACCTCGTTACAGTGGAAAATCATTGGGTCATCTATCATTTGAATTTTTCATTGCATTTTTCATTTGCCGAGAGGGTCATTGCATTTTTCATTTGCCGAGAGGGTCATTGAATTTTTCATTTGCCAAAAGGGTCATTGCATTTTTCATTTGCCAAGAGGGCCATTGCATTTTTCATTTCCCGAGAGGGTCATTGCATTTTTCATTTGCCAAGAGGGCCATTGCATTTTTCATTTCCCGAGAAGGTCATTGCATTTTTCATTTGCCAAGAGGGTCATTGCATTTTCATTCGCCGAAAAGGCCATTGCATTTAAGTCGTATCTATTCGGAGGTGAAAGATGTGCACCCTATCTATTCCACGTTCAAGTCAGGGGAAACTTGCGTTGAAAGATATTTGCATTTAAGTCGCATCTATTCGGAGGTGAATGATGTGCACCAAATCTATTCCACGTTCAAGTCAAAGGAAACTTGCGTTGAAAGATATTTGCATTTAAGTTGCATCTATTTGGAGGTGAAGGATGTGCACCTTATCTATTTCACGTTTAAGTCGGAGGAAACTTATGTTGAAAGATATTTGCATTTAAGTTGCGTCTATTTGGAGGTGAAGGATGCGCACCCTATCTATTCTACATTCAAGTCGGAGGAAACTTGCGTTGATAGATATTTAAGTCACATCTATTTGGAGGTGAAGGATGCACACCTTATCTATTCCACGTTCAAGTCGAAGTAAACTTGCGTTGATAGATATTTGCATTTCAGTCGCATAAATTCGGAGGTGAAGGATATGCATCTTATCTTTTCCACGTTCAAGTCGGAGGAAACTTGCGTTAAAAGATATTTGCATTTAAGTCGCATTTATTCGGAGGTGAAGGATGTGCACCTTATCTATTCATCGTTCAAGTCGGAGGAAACTTGCGTTGAAAGATATTTGCATTTAAGTCACATCTATTTGGAGGTAAAGGATGTGCACCTTATCTTTTCCACGTTTAAGTCGGAGGAAACTTGCGTTGAAAGATATTTGCATTTAAGTCACATATATTCAGAGGTGAAGGATGTGCACCTTATCTATTCCACATTCAAGTCGGAGGAAACTTGCGTTGAAAGATATTTGCATTTAAGTCGCATTTATTCGGAGGTAAAGGATGTGCACCTTATCTATTCCACTTTCAAGTCAGAGAAAACTTGCGTTGAAGATATTTGCATTTAAGTCGCATCTATTCGGAGGTGAAGGATGTGCACCTTATCTATTCCACGTTCAAGTCGGAGGAGACTTGCGTTGAAAGATATTTGCATTTATATCGCATCTATTCGAAGGTGAAGGATGTGCACTTTATCTATTCCACATTCAAGTCGGAGGAGACTTGCATTGAAAGATATTTGCATTTAAGTCGCATCTATTCGGAGGTGAAGGATGTGCACTCTATCTATTCCATGTTCCAGTCGGAGAAGACTTGCGTTGAAAGATATTTGCATTTAAGTCGCATCTATTCGGATGTGAATGATCACCCTATCTATTCCACATTTAAGTCGGAGGAAACTTGCGTTGAAAGATATTTGCATTTAAGTCGCATTTATTTGGAGGTGAAGGATGTGCACCTTATCTATTCCACGTTTAAGTCGGAGGAAACTTGTGTTGAAAGATATTTGTATTTAAGTTGCGTCTATTTGGAGGTGAAGGATGTGCACCCTATCTATTCATTCGTGCTACCGATGGATCATTTTCATTCATCCTACCGATGAACATACATTCATATCCTATTGATGGATCATTTTTCATTCATCCTACCGATGGACATACATTTATATCCTATCGATGGATCATCTTCATTCGTCGTATCGTAAGAGATGCTATCTTTTTCTTTAATTTTGTCTCCAGTAATGAGTTTTATCTTTGTCATTTCAAGAGCATCCAAGAGGATGCATTCTCAATTGAGCAACATGTGCAGACTGCTTCAACAAGGAGGCAACACAATGTAGAACCTTTTGGAAGCAAGTCCAGGATCGACTTCCATCACATTCGCCACACATTTATATGAAGTTCATGTGTTCGGCCAAAATCGGATTTGTCAATTTTCATTGTCCATGATTTCTTTCATCAATCATATCCAACAAAAGGGACACTTGTAGGAATTGGAAGGTAGATATTTCATTTGTGTCAGTTTTTTGAATCTTAAAGGAGGTAGACTGACTATCTCTTTTAGCTTTTGTTTATTTTTTTATATTAGTCCTAGTTACCGATTTCTGTGTAAAATTTTGGTCTTCCTCTGCATTTGTTTTCTCAAGAAAAAGTACTACCATGTAAAATAGCCTAACCTATTGTCGTATTGGCAATAGTTGTTATGACTTGATCCACTTTTCAGTTGTTAAGCTTTACTAAGTGTTGTTTCTGATAAAAGAGAGAAGGAAGATTATGGACTGAAGTTTCTCTTACTGCATCTTGTTTGATTAGTGGGTTTTGAAGTCTGCAATTACAGCTCAAGATTTTCAATGTTGATAAAATTGAACAAACTTCTTACACCTTCCTTCTCCCAATGTAGATAAATTGAAACAAATATTCTTGTTGTTTCATTTGTTAAACCTTGATAATTTAGTTATCGTTGTTAAACAAATATGAACTAATGATAGTCGCACATTAGTTCAGATTTTGCACGGAAACAGAGAGCTAAATTAAAAGGTTCCAAACCCCCATTTCACCACACACCTTCATCCCATGAAATTCAGAAAATACTCATTCACGCTAAGATCATTTTCGAAAGTTCTACTCGCCCGAATTTGATTCCGTAAAGTCGTATGGGTTCCTTAATGTCTTAGCTATCTACTCATATGATCAAATTCATAATTTGATCTCCCGTTTGTTACCAGATTTCCCTAGACCTCACTGACTCCGATTTCGTCCAAATTTGGACTAGGTTGGGGAATTTCAAGATACTACCAAAAAGTTTTTCGGTCCAAAATTTTTCCCCGTTGGCTTTTCTATAACGACGGAAATCGATCGTTACAGTGTAATTTCCTTAAATCATTTCTTTTCCTTTCTTTTTTCTTTTACTTTTTTATTTCTTTATTTATTTCAAAAATTTAATTGTCATTAAATTTATAAAAAATGTATTTTTTTAATATATAAATAGAATTTGATTGGTCATTTTTTTGAATTCTTAGATTATTTCTTCTACTAAAGATCGATAACTATATGTTATAATACAGCTAAATGTATAAGAGGTGGTGTGACATCCTTCTTAGTCCACATATTTATTAATTTGTATCAATTTTATTTTTGATATTTTCTCTTATATTTTTCTTAAACTAATTGCTTAAAAATGAAGTTAATTTATCAAATTATGATAATTATTTGCATTCATTGCTCAATTAAAAAGAGAAAAAAACTCATTTAAGAGTAATAAAGTATGCATGAAATGTTTCAGTTTTTAATTATTTGTTTTATTTTCATTAGAGTAGAGTCTAAAAAAAAAAGTTATTTTGAAATTGCAAACGTGAAAACCCTTCACTTTTGTCATAATATTCATTTTCAACTTCTTTCACATGTATAAATGGTGAGTTCTATCAACCTCTTATATGCCTAAATACTACCTCTTATCAGTATGATCTTTTAGGTTATTTGCTATTAAGTTTTCTATTTTCGCTAATTAATTATTATTTTGTGATTTTGTTGGATGGTCCTTTTTATGAATATTATATTATTGTGCAAGTTTTTTTTTTCTATTTATACAACACATTTTTTTAAAAAAAATAATCTTGATTTATTAGCCTATCAAAATTTTGAAATGAAAACTTTATTTACAGTTGGTGATATGTACAATATTAGATTAAAAAAAGTGACCTTGAAATTAGATTAAATGAATGTCAGAAAAAAGATATATGAAACAACAAATCAATTAATTTGATGTTGGTAAGCAAATTAATAATTAGTCCATACTAGGTCATTCATAGCATTATTATACTTTTAGTTTTTTATTTTATTTTTCAATAAAAGTTGATAACCTACAAAATTCAAGCTTTATTCATATTGTATTATAGATTTAAAAGTAATCACTTTTAGATTGTTAAATTATTCTGATTCATTAATTTTCTATTTTTCTAACATCATATATTAAAAATATTATTTTCATTCTTATTTTCGATTATCACTAGACTATTATAACTTATGAATTTAAGAATTTTGGAAAAAAAAATCATATGAACTTGAAGTATTGCAAGTGTTATATTTCATGAATAGGTCTTTTATATTTATAAAAGGTTTATTTTAAATTATTGTTATAACGCGAAACACGAACAAATTTTTAAATAATAGGGAAAAGGGTCAAAAATACCCCTCAACTTTGGTTTATTGTTTGACTTTACCTTCGCCATTAAAATGAAGTTAATTTTACCCCTCCCGTTATTAATTTCACCAAAATTACCCCTCATTAGACGGAATCCCCAAAATTGACCCAAATTACCCAATTATTTTTTTTTTAAAACCTATTCCCTATTTTTAACCCAATGACCTGACCCCTCTAGGATAACCCGGTTAACCCAATGCCCTGTTGCCCATTCCCATTTACCCATTCTAACCATAGGGGAAAAGAGATAAACCAAAGACCTCTGGATTTCTTCTATCATTGCAGAAGAAGGCTTCTACGATCTGTAACTTCCATATCTTCATCTTCTTCATCTCCCCAATTGTACACAGATTCAATTACTAGAAGCAGTTGATCATCCAGATACCTCCGCAACAACATTGTCTCTTGACTTCCATCTATACTACCTTCCACTCCCTCACGTCGTCCTCGCCCATCGCTGCTTTCGCCGTCGAATCTCTCCTCCGATTTCCACGACGATCAACTGCGGCGGCGATAACACAGACGGTAGCAGATTTCAGCAGCATAAATGAAAGGAAAAGTAGCACAAAACAAAGGAAGAAGAAAAGGAGAGCAGAGAAAGAGACAAAAGTAGCGCCGAAAGCGGCGACGATTTAGCCAAGAGGTGAGAATCATCGTGGAACGGGAAATCGGAGATGGATTTTGAATTGTTGGGCGATTTTCATGTCGAATTGGGAGCAAGTTGTGGGAATAAGGGTTGTTGTTGTGGGAATGGGTAACATGGCATTGGGTTAATTGGGTTAATCGGGTTATCCTAGAGGGGTCGGGTCATTGGGTTAAAAATAGGGAATATGGTTTTTTTTTTTAAATTCGGGTAATTTGGGTCAATTTTGGGAATTCCGTCTAATGAGGGGTAGTTTTGGTGAAATTAGTAACGAAAAAGGTAAAATTAACTTTATTTTAACGGCAAGGGTAAAGTCAAACAATAGATCAAAGTTTGGGATATTTTTGACCCTTTTCCCTAAATAATATGAATGAAATTGTGGAAGTAGGGTGTTTGGTTGTTGAAGGCCAGTGGTATCCCTATCAATCAATACAATGAGAAGAATTAAGTAAACTACTCTCTCTCGTCACTGCCCCTTTTGCCACAACAACTGCCTCCGGTCTAGTCACTGCCAATTTGGCACAACATTTGCCTTCGCCATCGCCATTTTAATGGAACACAGTATGTCCAGTGAAGAGGAAATTGGGGATGAAGAGAAGCAGCTGAAAAACACTTCCTTTGATCTCAAAGATTACACCATTATTAAAGAAGGAGAAGCTGAGATTCTCATGCATGCTACAAATCAAGTCTTTTACAACAAAACTCAGGTCTTCTTTTTTGCTTTCCATTCAACATTTTAAGTAACTTCTCTGCTCGTATTGAAATGTAGGTAATTTTAGATTAAAAAAAGATTTCGTTATGTGCAAAACTAGGCCCTTTTATTGCTATTTTGGTATCTTCCGATTATCTTACTCTCATTGCCTTGAGTTAAGCTGTAAGATATTGCTCAACTTCAAAGATTTTCATTGAATTAAAATGCCTGGCATTGAGTACACTCTGAATTCAAACTGCCAGAATCAGCCAAACAATCACTTTATATAGAACGAGTTTTTGGCTAAAATCATCCCTCAACTATGACTCAATAAACATACTCTGGTACCGTGAAGAATATAGAAGAGAAGAAATTTGGAAAATATTGTTCTTGAGAGTCACCACAAAAAATTGATGAAAAAAAATGATAGTTGGGGCTAAATTGGTTTACTAGAAAATGGTAGTTGTGGCCTAGTGGTCAATGATGTGGTTGAGAATCCTGAGGTCTCATGTTCAAAACTCAGTGGAGACCAAAAACACTAGGTGATTATTTTCAACTGTTCTAGCCTTAGTGGACAGAGTTACATGGTACCTGCTGCTAGTGGGAGGTGACAAGTATCTCGTGGAATTAGTTGAGGTGCGCGTAAACTGGCCCAAACACTACGGTCATCAAAAAAGAAAAGTAAAAAAAGAAAAGAAAAAAGCATGATATTGGACAATCGCCGGAGATGGAGGGTGTTCCCGGACGGCCAATGGAAAGAAGAAGTAACACTATAATTATGAAGGAAATAAATCTTTGGCTCGGAAGTGGTGACATAAGGCTTGATATACACCGGTTGACAAAAGTTTCTTATCTTTACCAAGATCACAGAGGCTCTGATTCCATGTGAAAAATGAGAGAAAACAAGAAAGTAGGATCAACATTGATTGAAAAGAGGAGCGGCATTGGACACTCGAAAGAAGAGTAGCACCTATCATTGACAACAAGAAAAAAGGAAGAAGAAGCCGTTCACCTGGTAGGCAGTGTAAGTTCTCTGGGTTAGTAGGTAGAAGCTATTTGAGTCTATACCAATATTATGTTGTGTAAGAAATAAAGAGAAGAAGATATGTTTTGAAGAATTGATCATTGAGATAAACGAGAAGAAGATATGTTTTGCAGTATTGATCATTGACATTACAGTATAGGGTCTGTAATCTGTATATAGAAGTCTTAATCCAGTACAATAAGGTAAGCAATTATTCTCCTACTATTAAGTAGAGGATATGCTAACATACTGTTTCAACAATACTCTGCTAGTCAAATATAATGATTGACATGTTCCACAGTTACCAAAAATAAAATAAAATGCAATGATTCACACATAACTTCACTTTAACATAGATAATCCAAGACCGACATAATTGTGATTTGTTATATTCTTGGCACAAAATTAAATGCAATAAGAATCATCTTGTGGTAACATATTATGAAACATAACCCTCAGGGGTTGGCCTGCTGGCAATTGACTTGAGCCTTGGGGTTTGCTCCCTTTCAAAGTCTCAAGTTCGAAACCCACCAGGTGCAAACAATTTCTGAGGGCCATCGGACTGGGTAAAAACCTGAATTAACCGTGGTGCACTTGCGGGAAACTCCTTGCCGAGGGCCTGTGCACCCCCGGGATTAGTCGGGGCTCAAAGAGACTCGGACACCCGGTGCAAATCAAAAAAAAAAAAAAAAAAAAACATATTATGAAGCATAAAATATAGCATCCTGTAGCATCTAGGTGTGAGGAACATCTTATAGATCTCTATACTGTAACATATTCTGGGTCTTTATACTTAGTTCTTCTTGGGTATGTATACATTAACTTATTTTGGATCTTTATACTTTAACTGTTTCTTTAGTCTCTAGGTGTAGTATTCAAATATACTATAGCCACACTGGGGGCTTTGTGCAATGCACAATATCAAACATATTGTGGCCTTTCTGGGGCCACGTGACTTCACACGATATTATGTACACTATGGCCACTCTGGGGCCTCATGACTTTGCACGACATTAAATATGTTGTGGAACTATGGGGGCCTCGTGACTTTACACAACATCAAATATACTGTGGCCACTCTGGAGCCTCGTGACTTGACACGATATCAAATACACTATGGTCACTCTAGGGGTCTGTCTTTGCTACCATTTATAGGCAAATATCATATGCATACAAAGTTGAAATTCAGATGGCACTCATGGCCCATACTCATTTGTATCTTATCAGATTTTTAAGTTGTTTCAGTCATAATCTTCTTTGTACATAGCATCATGGCATGAAAGTATAAACCACATAAGACATTTAAGAGAGGCATCATTATTTCATCAATTAGCTAATCAATGGGGGCCTAGAAGACAATCTAATGCATAACCACACTTAGACTTCACCTTTCACATTATGGAAGGCGCTCTTAAAATTAGGCATGCTTGTCAATCAATAAAATTACATTCTTTTGTTATGTTTATCATACATTGTAAGTGATTCACTTGACATTCATGACACAAACATCTCAAGTAGAAGAACCGTGGACTTCTCATTCAGAGGGACTATGGACATCTCATTTAGAGGAACCATGGACATTTCAAATAGAGGAATTATGGACATCTACGTAGAGAGACATAAACATCTCATGTAGAGGAATACTAACATCTCATTTACAAGAATATACATCTGACTTATATGAATACTGACATCTCATTTACAAGAATTATACATCTCCTGTAGAGGAATTCTGGCATCGCATTTAGAGGAATATATACATCCACGTAAAGGAAAATTGATATCCCATTCAAAAGAATTATACATTTCATGTGTAGAGGAATACTGACATGTCATTTAGAGAAATATATACATCACATGTAGAGGAGTACTATCATCTCGTTCAGAGTCATTATACATCTCATGCAGAGTAATACTGACATCTCATTTAGAGGAATATCTACATCTCACATAGTTGAACACTATTATCTCAATTAGAGGAACTTATACATCTCATAGCAGAGGAACATGAACATCTCAAATAGAGGAACTTAGACATCTCGTAATAGAGGAACGTGAACGTCTCAAATGGAGGAACTTAAGCATCTCATAATAGAGGAACGTGAACCTCTCAAGTAGAAGGACTAAGACATCTCATAATAGAGGAACATTAACCTCTTAAGTAGAGGAACTTAAACATCTCATAATAGAGGAGAATGAATGTCTCGAATAGAGAAATTATAGACCATATAGAGTGATCATAAAAGCTTGACTCAATAGGAGCGACAATACCGGAATGGTGTGTGTAAGCATGAAGCATATAGCATGGTCACTCATGTTGTTCATCATTTAGGACCTCACAAACTCATATAAGAGAAACATTTAATTGAGAGGTCATGCCATAACAGTGGAAAAAGGATTTAGCATTACATAGCTCGATTCCAATCCATCGCGTATTAAGACGATCAAAACACTTCTCGCGGCTTTAATCTATAACAATAATGATAAGGAACTTATGTTAACAACTAAACATATGCTTAAGCCATTTAGGCATTTTGATGAACACTTGACGAGCGTAAAGCTCCAAAGTCCCTTCACAATAGTGTTTTACCACTCTTCTTCTTTCCTAGTGTTAGAGTGGGTAAAAGTCCCACATTGGTTGAGGAATGGATTGATGGTCTCCTTAAATGGACTTGGGCAATCCTCCCCTCATGAGCTAGTTTTTGGGGTTGAGTTACGCCTAGGTGCCATATCTTTACAGATTCATCCCTGTTTGGGCTCCCGGTCCACGCTCCAATTGGGCCTGGGTGTGAAAGGGGGTGTTAAAGTGGGTAAAATTCTCACATTGGTTGGGGAATGAACTGGTGGTCTCCTTATATGGACTTTGTTTTTTTTTTGAGATAAAGGTAGCTGTGTATTCACAAAAGGCTCATCATCAAATAAATGATGAGCATAGGTCACTTACAATCTCATCAGAGCATATCAAACTACCCTATGGGAGATTACAAATTACCTATAAAGTCAGCAAAAAGTTCTATATCCCCCATCATATCTTGTTTACACCAAAAGTACAAAAGACTAAGACAATTCATTCTAATTTTCTGGATGTTGTTTCTCATATCCACAAAGCATCTTCCGTTCCTTTCTTTCCATAGGGACCACCAGATGCAGGCTGGGATTAACTCCCTCCAATCTTCATTTGACTCTCTTCTTCCTATCTCCTTCCAGCTGTAGAACAAGTCCTTAGTGGACTTTGGAATTGCCCAGCATACACCAAGAAGACCAAGAAACATGTTCCACAAGCTTGTAGCTACTTTGCAATGAAGGAATAAGTGACTATTAACTTCTGCATCTTGATCACACATAAAGCATCTTGAGCATAATTGTTTGCCTTTCTTTTGAAGCACTTCATGTGTTAAGCAGGCCCTTTTGCACACTAACCAAGCAAAACATGAGATCTTCAATGGTATTTTTATCTTCCATATTAACTTCCATGGCCAGTTTCTGATCTGTGTTTGGCCAATATTGTATCTGTAGTAACATGACTTTACTGTAAACACACCTTTGCTTTGCCATCTCCAAATAGGCTTATCAGGTTCACTGGAGGTGCCTGGGAAAGCATTGAGGATCTGAAACAGATTAATGACCCTCTCGATTTCCCAATCATTGAAAGCTCTCCTGAATATGAGATTCCAACCCTGAGGGTTCCATAGCTGTGAGATTGTGGCCTTGTTTTGAGTGGCTTGGGCAATCCTCCCCTCATGAGCTAGCTTTTTGAGTTAGGCCAGGTGCCATATCTTTACACCTAGCTCACAACAACACAACAAAACTTTATGAGGCCAACCAAGTACCTCCCGCACCTTACAGCACATAAAACAACCCCTAACCATCTCAAACAAATAGCAAAACTTGGGCTTACGGCTTCTGATCACCGTCCTGCAACTCCTTACCGTAAAACATACTTTAAAACGCCAATACAGTTCATATACGAGAGTATGAGAAGAACAATACCTTGGTTGATGAAGATAACAACTTCTTTACTTGAATTCTCCCAGGAGAGAGCTTGTTCATAGAGTCCAAGAATGGATTGTGTGAATTTCCTGGCTAGAATGGAAGATTGAGCTAACTTCCAAGTTCAATTACTTTCCTTCGGCTTTGGAGAGTGGAAGGAGGAGAGAATTTGGGAGAAACATCTGCTAAGATCTTCCAAGAACACCCCAAATGAATTCCCAATGTTACCCTTCGGGGTGGCCCAGTGGTTTGAGTTTGGGACTTCCATGTTGGAGGTCTCAAGTTCGAAACCCCTTGCCAGCGAAAGCAAGGGGTTTGCCTTCTGGGTCGAGCTCGTCGCACCAGGCTTGCCTAGTGCGGGTTACCTCTCCTATGTGGTTTGCGAGCTATTGCATAGGAGCGGGGGTTTTACCTTGTGCGCACCCAAAGGGTAGCGGCTGCGGATTTCCCTTGTCATCAAAATAAATTAAAAAAAAATGAATTCCCAATGTTATAGCTTATAAAACAAACTCTGACTAACTTAAATCTTCAATGCACCACATGCATTTGTCAGTGCATTGCATGCTCCATCGCATGCATTTGGGTGCTGCATAGGTCTATAGTCAAATGCGCATAACCTTTTGTACTGAGGTCAGATTGACGAGCAGTTTGTTTCATTGAAACTAGTCTCAAAAAACTTTAATTTGATAGATAAGTCAACACTTGACTCTTTATATCTTGGGAGATATACTTATTTGAAGTTGGACTTTGTGTGAACTCATTCAGAACAATTGTTCGTAGTGTGACTTTCAACTCGAGTTAGTGCTAGATCTCTCTTTAGACCTTAAATCACTTCCAACAAGCTTAGTAAACGTATTATCATGACTATATGATGTGGTGCTAGTCCGTAGCTTCTCTTGGCAGATGAAAACATTATTTCTTTTTGTCAATCTCTTTTTGTCAATGTTGCACTTTGGAATCTTGAATCATTTTGAGCCTTATGTCTTGGTCCAACACAATAGTACACTGTATTTCTTGGTCTTTTGGCTTAGATACTACCTTATTCGCCAGAGTTCAATTAGATTTATCAACGCCGAATTAGTCGCACCTTAGCTTTGAGTTATGAGGTGTTACAAATAAACTCGGAGGGAGAGGGATGAGGACAAAGTTTGAAAGCACTCTCATATGAGCAACTTTTTGTATATTGGGAAGTCTCAACTCTCAAGTGAGGGATATAATGTATGGAACATCTATGACATTGAATCACTGATCTTCTGGTGTAACATGTGTGAGAGAGTAAGAAATTGGGAGAAATAGACATGGAGATGGCAAATCTTACAATCATTTTGTTAGGACACAAACTGGTAAGTGTTGTTTTTGTGGTCAGAAGCAAGAACACCTTGGTTGAGTTTTTATAGTGTTTTTTAGATACTTTCTAATGATGGTGGTATGGCACTTTTGTGGGCACCTTCACGAATCCACCAGTCAGCTTGCCAATATACAAGCTCAGATGTAGGGAAAACCTGTCTTGTTATGGTTGGAGCAGATGGACTCACGTTGAGTGTGCACCAGGTATTTGAACTTGAGATATCAGGTGGTTACTTCTCCTATACCTATGTCACTCAACCATCTCCTTGGGCATTAAATGATTTTTTTGCGTAAGTTGCGGTATTTATATAGTAATAAAAAACTATGTGTGTAATTGCTTTTCTGTTTTTGTATCTTCTTGATATGCTATTACATTTTAAGGAAGATTTGTGCTATAACCTTCAAGGGTTGTTGTAGCCACCACAATGGAGCTCATCTTTTTCACTTTGGGTTACCATGATCTGACAGTTAAAATTTATCAACACCAGGTGAACAACAGAGATATGTCTATTGCTGTTTTGAGGACCTTTATATCACAACGCAAGCTAGAGCACAAAGCAATGTTGGCCAGACAAGCTAAGGCTTGCCCTAAGGTACCAGATGAATCAGTTTCTGAAATGGAACCTCCAGCTGATTCTTCCCAGCATAATGGAATGTCCAGTGATGGGTGTAAACTCTTGGAAGAGATGTCCCAAGATGAACAATGTAGTATTTCAGATGTGCAAACCAGAAACCTAAGGCGAAAAGACCTAGAACTAAAGCCAGCACGAGTTCTTGAGGTTTCTTTGTCATTTCATGTTGATTGTTAGTCTTTCTGGTTATTGAATATGTCTTCTGGAAGACATACACTGTAGAAGTTTGCACTGATTGATCAACATTTGTCTTTCAATTTATTTAACAGGCTCTTTCAGCTTCTGGATTGAGGGCTTTAAGATATGCACGTGAAGTAGAAGGAATTGGTCAAGTTGTGGCCCTTGACAATGACAAAGGTGATTCCAACTCCGTTTATGTGGTGCAATTAGAATTAGAAAATCTCATTGTGCCCTGCCCACATTCCTTAACCAAAGGAGAGAAAATAAGAGGAAAAGCGAGAAGCAATTGTAGCATAGGATTGAAGAGATTGTGATACAGAAATAAAAATGTTTCAATGAATAGTTTCACAATGTCTAGCTTAATTGTGAGCGTCTGACTGGAATACATGTGTATTATGTTTTCAGAAACATGCTTAAATTTCCTCATTTAGTTCTAAATCCTAGAAAAGCTAATCTTGGTGGATACAACAAAGTGGATCCTGTAAAGTTTTAATATTTATGAGAAGATCACTATTTGTGAATTTAGAAGTATTGAAAGCATCTTATGTAGTCATTAAATGATAGATCCTTTTAGACTTGTCCGCAAGATGATATGTGTATCAAACTAAAATCTCAAGAGTTAAAATTTTGAACAGACATAAAGGTTGTTCTATCACCATTTGACTTTGTCATGTTTGTCATTAGAGTATTTCTTCTCTGTGCAGTCTCTGTTGAATCTTGCAGGAGAAACATAAGATTCAATGGTTCTGTGGCATGCTCAAAGCTGGAATCCCACCTTGCTGATGCTCGAGTTTATATGCTTACCCATCCCAAAGAATTTGATGTGGTAGGATTATACCCTTAACTATCATATTTTAACATTCTTCAATGGAAATGACCTTTTGCAGAGGTGCATCTAGTAATGGCCTATAACAAGTAAAACCTTTGTTGGGTACTGATAAACATGGAAAATTAATGCAGTATAGTTAGTTTCAAGTTTCTTAGTTAGCTTGTCTAATTTATCTTCAGAAATGAACTACCATTCTTATATTTCTGCTTACTGTTGTTGCAGGTTGATCTTGATCCTTATGGATCGCCATCTGTGTTCTTGGATTCTGCTGTTCAATCAGTTGTAGATGGGGGGATATTGATGTGTACTGCTACTGATTTGGCAGTGTTATGCGGGGGAAATGGAGAAGTATGCTATTCCAAGTAAATTCATATTCTCTTGCTTCTGGAATTATCTAATTTTATTCATCATGGAACATGTCTTACTTGATGTCATGCGCAACTAGATATGGCTCGTATCCATTGAGAGGGAAATATTGCCATGAAATGGCTTTGCGGATCCTTCTTGCCTGCATTGAGGTACGTGCTTTGTGGAAATTTTGTGTCTGTTATGAAGTTGGATGTCATGATATCTGGTGTCTCTCTGTGATTTCTATCATTATGTATAGTGTTCAAGATAACGTACCGTAGGATGTTGAAGTTACTCTAACAGAGAGAGAGGGAAGACCTGACACTTGAAAATTTCATGTACTAAATTAGGAGTACTCTCATTTTTAATTTCCTATATTCTACGGAAAAGGGAAAAAAATATCCCTGGACTATCCGAAAAGGTTTAAATATACCATTCATTTATTTGGCTAAAAATACTCCTTTAATTTTTATATCCATTGTTATTTCTGTTTTTTATTTCAGAACCATGCAAATCAGTACAAACCTTTTCGAATAGAGGGGTATTTTTAGCCAAATAGATGTATGAGGGATATATCTAAACCTTTTCCGATAGTCCAGAGGTATTTTTGGCCCTTTTCCGTATATTCTAAAACTGAACAGCAATTTTTGGCCTTCATAATTGTCAATTCATCACATTTAATTTTTATATTCATTGTTGTTTCTATTTTTATTCCAGAGCCATGCAAATCGGTACAAAAGATATATTGTTCCAGTATTATCTGTTCATATGGACTTCTATGTCCGTGTTTTTGTTCGTATCTATAGGTAAGTGTTTCTATTTTAGACTTAAACTGTTAGCCCAGTCTTGCTTAGGTTATTGTTGTACTCTTCTGATAGTCAAGTTAAAGATTTCAATATTTGTCTATAGTTCAGCAAGTGCTATGAGGAATACTCCTCTGAAGCTCTCATATGTGTATCAGTGTAACGGGTGCGATTCTTTCCATCTTCAGCCAGTCGGGAGGACTATCTCAAAGGTTTGTGTCCTATCCAAATCTCTGTTCTTCATTGTACAACTGGTTCTGCTGGACTGAGCTGCTCATTCTCTCCGAATGGCCTAGATATGTAGGTAATTTAGTGTAAAGAAGTTCCAAAAGATGTTCATAATATTCTTCATTCTTAACTTGTCTGTTCCAATTTATGTGAAGGTGTTTGCTAAGAATGAAAAAAAGACTATTGATACTTGTGGTCTAAAATAAACCAAAGAGATTTGTGTGACTATAGATCATCTCATTAAGATTAAAATGGGAAATTCAAAGTTAATGACAATGATATTGGAAAATGGAAAAACCTATGTAGGCAGTATAATCTGCAACTTCTCTAGTTGGAAATGTTCTAATTCTGCTATCTTCTAGGTTTCTTGGTCTATTGTGGACGATAAGAAATGATTGGTTGTCAGAATGATAGTTCATCTATTTATTGCAAGAAAGATGTAGGAAACCTGTAGCTGTTGTATGTGTGCAGTGTAGAAGGCATCTCCTTTTTCCTTTAGATCATGGGTTCCATTGGTAGAATTTGGTAACAATTAATCCTCACTAAACATTGTTTCAACGCGCATTTAAGTGGATAGCCACATCTTTATTGAATCTTTTCTGCTTTTTTAGAGTAACACCCTCAGATACCACCCTGGATTTGGCCCTGCTATTTCTCAAGATTGCAGTGATTGTGGTAAAAAATTCAATATGGGTGGACCCATATGGTCTGCACCCATCCATGATCAAGAATGGGTAGCTGCCATACTTGCTGATGTGAAATCTATGAAGGAACAGTATCCAGCGTATGATCGAATCTGTGCTATGTTGACAGCAGTTTCAGAGGTGTGGTTAATAGTTGATTTTCTCATTTCATTTCTGTTCATAACATTTCTATTTCTGTTTTCATAAGCTGTTTAACTTAAAGCTGATGAAAGAGCTTCTTGTAAACCTTTGGTAAATTGTTTTTAGTTCACTGTGTTTAACATCTTGATAATCAATCATGAACCCCCACTCCCTTTTTTTCCCCCATTTTTGAAACCACTAGGCCATCAATCTTTTGCTGTCATGCTCATTGCACAAAACTTTAAGGAAAGCTGGGGTGGGGAACTTCTGATCTGCTGGACTTCTTATTGGATGTGTAACTGATGAAGTGTACTTATTTGCAGGAATTACCTGATATTCCTCTATTTCTTAGTTTGCACAATATCTCTGCAACACTGAAATGCACTTCTCCCTCAGCAGTTATGTTTCGCTCTGCTGTAATCAATGCAGGATATCGTACATCAGGGACTCATGTGAATCCTTTGGGATTGAAAACAGATGCTCCTATGCATACCATTTGGGATATCATGCGTTGCTGGGTAACTGTTCCTTGTTCTGTCAGCTCTTGTTTTGTTGGCCTTGAAAATGAAAGAAGAAAAGAAAGGAAAAACCCTAAAGAAAAAGTAGCCATGAAGAATAAAGGAAAAGTAACTCGTAACATTTCATTGCAACTTGAAGTTTCTGTACAAAAAATTGACTTCTGTCAGGTTGTTTCTGTTGTAGAGCCTAATCTCATAATTATGAATAATCATTTGCTTGTTTTCATGTGAATAGTTTTTGTATTCTGTGTGAATGAAACAAGTACTAAAATTCTTTGTGCAGGTCAAAAATCATCCTGTGAAAGCTCAACCATCTCACCATCCTGGAACTGTGATTCTTTCCAAGGAACCTGTTCTGCAGGTGAGCTTTGACCTTACTATTCTAAAGCTAGCTAGGAGTATAGATAATGTCTAGCTTTGTATATTCTTAAGCTCCAACATTTGCAGCAATGGCTGGTTAATGGATTGAGACATTCCAATTTCTTGACTCTTGCTCAAATCTCCTGAGACTTTTGCTTCCCCAGAATTCAATGTCAGGCCATCATCTGAGTGCAGCATTACGAGAATTGCTACCTCAATTTTCCATACTTGTTACGAAGTTACCATGATTCAAATTTTGATTTTCTTTGATGACAATCTCGCCATCATTTACCCCTTAAGTGTGGCCAAAAGGAGGATTTTCAGGTGAATAACAACCTGTGCCTGTGCTGTGAGCAACTTAGCAACCTCCATGGATATACGTACACCAATTTACATGTGTCAACTTGTGTTGTAGCTCACTTGTTCTTTAATTCAAGAACATTATATTTTGATTCTTGGGGACGACACAGCTGATTTCTATTGTAATATGCTTACCAGTCTCGTTTCTGGAAGTTGCATCTCAGCATCATTTTCATTTCAGGCTAATTTTGCTCGGGCTGTTGAATCCCCTAACAAGGGAAAGGACAAGAAGGTTGCTCGTTTCCTTCCTAATCCCGAAAGGCATTGGGGCCCAAAACTCAGGGCAGGTCGCCAGATTACTGGTAAGCATGTGTCTCTTTTGGGTACCAAAGAAGTAAATATATTTAGCAACCCTGAGGATAGTGATAACTCTGCAGCCGTGTTTAGACGGCGAAAGGCAACAAGGGTCTGCCTTGCCACAAAGCGCTCACCTTTTTGAAGTGCGGCGCCAATTAATACCAAAAAATTAATGTATTTAATTGCATATATAAATAATCAAAATCTCAATAGCAATAACATATTAGCAAATATTTCAATTCAAAAACTGAAAATAGATGGTACATACTAAAAGTTTAGAACTTGAATGAGAAAAAAAACAGAACAAAAGTCAAAACAGTGAGGAAAAAAACAGAGGTAGAAGTACTCTAAAGTCTGAAGAAGAAGAAGGAAAAAGAAGTATGAAGAAGAAAAGAAGAAATGTGTATTGGTTAGTCTCTGGAGTCGCTGAAAAGTCTGTCTGGTTGCCGGAGAAGTCTAGTTGAGTTGACTGGTTGGAGTCGCAGTCTAAGAGTGCAACTGTGCAAATTTGCAAAGAGAACCCTAAAATTACCTTTTAACTTTTATAACCCTGAATTGGTCGCCTTTTTGTTAAGAAAATACAAAAGGTGAAGCCTTTCTGGCCATTGTCGCCATGGTGTTGCCTTTTCACAAAGCAAATAGGCAATGAAGGGTCATCTCGCCTCTCGCCATTGGTGACGAGGCGATCGCCTTTCACAACACTGGCCTGTAGGCAAGCGTAAGAAGACTGAAGATGCTGATTCATAAATTATGTTTTGGCCTTATGTCTTATCAAAACTACCCTGGAGCCAATTTTTATCTTCTCATAATCTGTTTCTTCTTCTGCATTTCCTTGCAGAGAGGATTCTGAAAATGCTTGTAGGAATTGGGAGGTAGATATTTTATCTGTGTCAGTTTTTTGAATCTTAAAGGAGGTAGACTGACTATCTCTTCTTTCTATTCCCCTTTATTAGCTTTTGTTTATTTTTTTATATTAGTCCTAGTTACCAATTTCTGTGTAAAATTTTGTTCTTCCTCTCCATTCGTTTTCTCAAGAAAAAGTACTACCATGTAAAATAGCCTAACCTAGTGTCGTACTGGCAATAGTTGTTATGACTTGATCCATTTTTCAGTTGTTAAGGTTCACTAAGTGTTGTTTCTGACAAAAGAGAGAAGGAAGATTACGGACTGAAGTTTCTCTTACTGCATCTTGTTTGGTTAGTCATTAGTGGGATTTGAAGTCTGCAATTACAGCTCAAGATTTTCAATGTTGATAAAATTGAAATAAACTTCTTACACCTTCCTTCTCCCAATGTAGATAAATTGAAACAAATATTCTTGTTTCATTTGTTAAACCTTGATAACTTAGTTATCGTTGTACTGTTCTCTGTGGTTTCTCTATGTAATTTCTGCTACAAGTAGTTCTACAGGGTATAGATTTAGTTAATTTCTTCTGGCATTTTGATCGCTAATATCAACATTCTGCTAGCAAAACGAAAGAGGATTTCGAGTAGGTAGAGGTGGGTGGGTAATGAAGACTGGAAATAGAGTAGATAATAATGAAGTGAAGTGTGTAAGAGATCTTGTTATAAAAGGGCAGTACATTTCACTAAGAGATCTTACCGTGTATTTACGCAAGAGGTTGTTTTCATGATCTGCTAGTCACCCAACGACAATTGAATAATAGGGAGGATGAAGCAGCAAATTCCTTGTTGTAACATTCAACTTTTATAACAAAGCAAAAGCATATGCCTCATTCTCATTACAAGTTTAAGACAGCTAGAAAGCTATATGGCCAATAGTAGTCTAGTAGAAAACAATATATATAGGAGTATCATCCCCTTATTGATTTTTGATATTTAAAGAATATAAATTGCAGAATTAGTTGTGTGATTTTCATTTGGAAGAATGTTTAGTAGGAGGGTTGAGTTCATCCCAAGCTTCAATCCAAGTGACCATTGCCTCTGAAAGCTTCAGAAAATAGGGGTCTATTGTGCCAAGTTTTTCTTTGACAAGCCTAGAAAGTTCAATATAGCATTTTTGCACAGAAGTAAACTCCTTTGAAAGAGTTAATGTCTGGAAAAATGGAATGATCTCTTCTTGCCAGAAAATTCCTTTGTATTCCTTCTTCAAGTTAACAAATGGATTGCTGGCTTTGCTGTGATAGATGTAGGGTAATCCAGTCTTGATTCCTAATCCCAAATGATCACATATTACCTGTAATATAAATTCTTTAATTAGCAATCAATCATTCAACTCCAGCTTCCAACTATAAAAAATACAATTACAACTACAAACCTTGCAGCACCAACCAGCCCACATATCATCATAACGTCCAATAGGCTGTCCATCTCCCATGAGTCCAAAGTACGTAGCTGGTCCAATAAGATCACGATCGAATGCAAGATTCATTCCACACATTGGGAAAAGGGTACCCTTTGGGATTGTCAATACCGTATCAACATACCTGTTCAATTTCTGAGTTCTATACACTTCCTTTTTCAATTCGTTTTAAAAGAGAATGTTTCTTTCTGGACAAACAAAATTCGTAACAAACCTAGTGTTCCTCTCAAGAGGTTTAACAAGCTGAGTAGGTGCATCATAATCAGGGATATTGAGCCATAGGCCATGGGAAGCTGCTGTTGGCACACCTTCACGAAGGCCGAAAGGGTATCCACGCACAAAATCAGCTCCATCTCTGAATGGTTCATACAATGTGTTGAAGAAAAAGGGAGTTGATGGGCACAAAAGGTTCTTTATGTGTTGTTCCAATGCGTTTATATCTTTTCCACTCGGATCCTTTGCAACCTATATTCATAAATCAAGTTATTGTTATAATACTCATGAACAAGTATTTGATCCTCCTATGTACTCCGAACCCCGCACCCAAGGATGTCGTGTAGTAGCCGGTCCGGTCAATGAAGTGGTTTGACATATCAAGTTCAAATCCCAGCAGAGACAAAAACACTAGTTGATTCGTCTCATCTGTCCTAGTCATGGTAGACAGAGTTACCTGGTATTTGTTGCTGGTGGGAGGTGGCATGTATCCCGTGGAATTAGTCGAGGTGCGTGAAAGTTGGTCCAAACACCATAGTCATAAAAAGGGCTAAATCTATGCCCTTCAACTTTGGGTGTGTGCAAGTATACGCTTAAACTTGTATGAAATTGAATAAGTAGACACACACGTCCTAAGTGACATTATACACGTGGGCGCCACATAGGACACACAATTGCCATGTAAGGGTCTATTTGTTCAATTTTATACAAGTGTCTATTTGGCACACCCAAAGTTAAATGACAGAGATGCCAATTGAAGCCAAGTTAAAAAAAACATGTTTATGTATTATGCATGTATGCTAAAAAAGATAGATACAATAGAAAAGAAGGGATGGGGTACTCACAAAGCAATCATCATCAATAGTGTAAATATACTTCTTCTTGGAAATCATGTAACCAAAGCAACGACAAGCAGAGTCCTTGAAAGAAATGCAAGATGCCTTAGGACCCAAAATCTTGTTTATGTCATTGCGATTATAGAGCTCATAATCAATGCCTCAGGGACCATGATGGTCTTTGACGGATCACCATCTTGTACAATAATAAGATGATATGGTTGAAAAAAGGGCCTCCACATTTCTAAAATATCTAAATTTCTAATTGTGGGTATCACAATGTCTAGTTCATCTTTCAAGGGAGGTGAAGTTGAGGCCATGGAATTGAATTTTGTGAAAATTAAGAGTGTTTTAGTTTAGTAAAGGAAAGAGAAATTTCATATAAATGGGGTGAGAGAGACTAAGAGAAAGAGTTTTTATATACAAGAAAAAAAAGACTTGTGTGGAGTGGAAAGTGTCAAAGGTGGGGTAGGGGACTTATTCAAACAAGTCGTTTCCCTAATATTCAGTGTTAGGGACATACCATGAAATTGGAACAATATAAAGAAAATTAATGTGATTACTATACATGGATAATATGTACAAATCAAGAAATGGTTGTTTATTGACAAAATAATAATAATTACAACAAAGTATGGTTATGCAAATAGACTAAGGTCTATTTGAGATTTTATTTCTTACTCCAAAGTGATGTCAACTAGTATGGCTTTTTTTTTTTTTAACTAACCGGACATAAAGCCCATTTAATAAAGAGAAATTTTAAGGAAAAATTACTAGAATACAGACACTTAGTTAACATATTCACAATATTTCCCTACTATTTAAAAAAAAAATACAAAAATCCCTATTTTCCCCACAAAACTAAACTACCGGATACATTATTTTGAAGAAGTCCAAACCCTTAGTTTCCCACCCCTAAATTTACTCCTCTAATTTCTCCACAAATTTTATTGTTCAAGAACCCACAACTCACGACTTCCACTCCAAAATTATCTCTGCCATATTCTCAACAGATTCATCACTCCAATTTTGAATTTCAAACTAATTTTGTCTCCATTCAACCAATTTCCGAGTTTGAAATAGGTAGTCTCTTCATCTTCAACTTTTTTTTTCATTTTTTTTATATTTTCTAATCCTTCATGGATCATCCGTCTTTTAGTATTGGGATTACCCAAATAGTCACACCAAACTCTAATCGAATCTTTGATTATGAAGATCCTAACTGGGCAGAAAACAAGTCTAAGAGCTTGCATGATCCTCTAACAATGGCTAAGCAAAGTTCCAAGAAGTCAAAAGCTAAAATGGAGGCACATGCAAAAACACCAAAGAAAAGGGGTAGAAAGGTTGCCCCTGCCATATCCAAATCTGCACTACCAACGGTATGTATTTTATTTTATTTTTCTTTTTTTGTAATTTTCTGTATTCACATGTTATGAGTTTTGTGTAATAGTAGATACATTATTGTTAATTAAAATTTATTATGTATATTGATTAAAATCTTCATTTGAGACACAAAATCCTAATTTTTGGTACATTTTGTTTATTTATTACGACTCATGTATCAAAAAGTTAAAATTTAAATAATAAGATAGAACTGTTGATATTTATTATTAATGTATCAAATGTTGGTTTTGTGTATCATTTATTCATTTTACCAGATAAAGCATTATTGGTCATTTTTTTGTTGTCAAAAGTGTATGAAAGTTTAAAGTTCATATTAGAGGATTACATGTATGTTGCTGAACAACATAATGTTCCATCATTTGGCTTATTGTTCATATTAAGTATCAATTTGACTGATTTATAATCTGTAGTTACAATTATGTATTAAGTATAATTTTACATTTTTATGTATCATCTTATAGCTTATTGTTTCTATTAAGTATCAACATCATTTTTTTGAATTGCAGAATATTAATTATGTAGTTAAACAGATTCCAAAACACTCCCTTAAGTTTGGCTCTACTTACCATACAAATTTCATAAGAGACTTAGTGTTGTCAATAGGGGATGAGGGTATCCAATTATTCAAGGATATTATATTTGGTCCATATGTGAATATTCCTAAATGCAATTATCAAGGTCAGATCACCAAGAGTTTACTTCTTTTAGAGGTGGAGCAGGACAATCCAGCCGGAGAACTTCATATTCGCCATGCTAAAGGAAATATCTTGAATTTTAGTATAAAAGAATTTGCGATTATTATTGGTTTGAAATGTATAGGAAATAGTAAAGATTTCCTGGGCCTAATTATAATGTAAACAAACAACGGCTGGTAGATCGATTCATAATGGGTGGTTGGGATAACATCGATGATGCCCTTCAGATGGCTATTATGTACTTCATTCATACTTTTGTATTATCTCAACTTGGTACTGCAACAATTCCAATTGAAGATTTCTTAATGGTTGAAGACGACAGTTATCAGCAGTTTCCGTGGTGACAACGGGCCTTCACAAGGTTAATGAATTCACTTAGACAAGAGTTCAAATCTGAGAAACAAATGTATCGCTTAAATGGTATGCCATACACACTTAACATATGGGTATATGAATGTGCGTCTGTGCTAGATAATGACATAGCTGTTAAAGAACGAAATGTTATTCCAAGGATATGCAATTGGAAAGTTGTGGCTGAAAAGCCCAAATTTGAGATGTTTATGGAAAGCATTTTTACGGAGGTAATTAATAAACAACAACTTTTTACTTTCTTTTTTTATAGTTCTCGATACATTTTTTGTTGCTTCTAATCATGATTCAACATTTTGTTTTTACAGAATAATTGTGCTAATATTCAGCCAACTGCTGAGGAAATCACATCACTTGATTTACGTCATATCAGTCACGTATCTCCAACTGAACCTGCCCCGTCAAATGTTAATCCTGAGGTTGGGCAACCACAAGAGGTTCCCGGATTTGAAGACTTTTCATCCAGACCTCCAGATCAATTGTTAAGGAGATCAATACGAGTCTCTAGCACAGGATCTACCCCACCACCGAAGAGAAGAAAGGTGTCACGCCCCGAGCCTACACCCTGGGCGGGACCGGCACCCGGAGACCATTTCTAGCCCCAAGCGAACCCTTGGCCTGGCTTTCTTAACTCAGCGGAAACCTCAACAGAATAACTCAATGCAATGCAATATTACAAAACAACTTAACTTATAAAATATGGCCATAAAGGCAACTCGAATCTCAAAATAGAATATTTACATATATATATAGATGAGAGACTCAAAACTAACTGACTGACTGTCTGTCTATGAAGCCTCTAAAATACTGAGATGGATGTTGGGACAGACCCCGCAACATCCTAATAAAACAAAAACTAAGAACATAAAATAATTGAGTCCTCCGGAATGCAAAGAGGCTCACCACTGACTCTGGAGTGCTCAGCTAGATCAACGACGTGCAGGATGCTGATCCGGGGTACCTGAATCTGCATCATCAAACGATGCAGGCCAACTGGCATCAGTACATGGAATGTACGAGTATGCAAGCTGGAAAACTAAGCAACAAAGGCTAGAAGGAAAACTGGAAGAAACTGAATAGCTTACCTGGCTCAACTTAACTCAACCTGACTGACTTCTTTCAATATAAGGCAATTTAAAACAAGTGCGATATAAAGAAAGATTGCTTAAAACATGCTATGAACTCTGTGTGTATACAAGGATACAATAAGCCTGAAATGTGTATAAAAATACAATGAACTGATGTATATAAAAAATACAATAATCTCTGTGTATGAAAAATACAATAACTGCTGTGGGAGTTTCTCTAACCGACAACCATCACATAAGAGCTATAGTGATGATACAGCGATCGACCTCACACTGCCAGAGCATCTTATACCCGGCCAAAGGTATAAGACCTGAACTGCCTAATGGATCCACTAGTCTAATCTGAAAAGGATTCATCTAAAAAGTATGATCCTTTTCTACCCATGGTGGCTAACATGGTTCTATGGGGGCTGTGGGTTCTTTGAACGCTCCCCCAATTCGGTGCTCGATACTACTCCCAAAAATGTACTGGCTCTTATGTTTTTAAAACATATTTCTTCCTGCTGATATGAGATAATTACTCAAAAACTAGCCCGAAGGCTTTTTGGAAATCTCAGTTTCCAACCTTGTTTAAATGTAAAAACATTTCTTTAAAACTTCTTTGGGAATACATAGTTCCCTAATAACTTTGAGAAAAGAACTCAACTTTAAACTCTTTACTTTACTTGAACTCTTGGCTTGATGTGAAACTCTTAACTTAACATGAAACTCTTAACTTTTGACTTGACTTGAAACTCAATACTTAACTTGGAACTTGAGCCTTAGAATGAAGTTAAAACGCTCAATGAAGACTCTTGGAAAACCTTAAAGACTTGCTTTGACTTACTTACTTCTAAGCTTGACTTCACTTGACTTGGAAACTAACTTCACTTGACTTGGAAACTAACTTCACTTGACTTGTAGTTTTACTTGACTTTTGGAAGTACCTTGGAGTGTTGGAAACAACTAGGAAACATAGGTATAATACCTAGGAACATGTATAAAAAAAGAAATGGTGAATGAAAGGGAAGGATTGGTGTCCTTGGCACTAGGAGAGGTGCAACAGCCCAGCCCCTTTTTCCCCAAAAATCCGACTTTTTCCCCTTGTTTCTTTCCAATTCTAAACCCTCTCAACCTCAAGGTTTCAGCAGCAACACTTAGAACCATAAAGACCCTTATTATACAATAGATTCAACTCAAAAATCACAGCTAGAAATCTGTACTAAATCAGCAAGAACTTCAACACAACACCACTACAACTTCAACAACCAATAAATCTTCTCTTGGAATTAAAAACGAGTTGGTGTGTGGGGGTATGAACCAACCAACACTAAGGATCATAAAATCCCTCAATATACAATAGGTCACAACTCAAATACACAGCCCAATCCTGTCCCACAACCAACAATAACTTCAACAACACAACTAACAACATCAACAACAACTAACAACTTCAACAACTTCAACAACAAATCCAATCTCTTCTCAAATCATAAAAACGAGCTTGGTATGTGGGGGGAAAGGATAAACCCACACTAAAGACTCACATACCTTGATAGGGATCACCCCCGACGAAAATCACAATGATCTTGACAAATCTTGTTGATCTCCTCTTTCTTCTCTTCTTCTTCTCCTTCTTCTCTTCTTCTTCTCTTGAACCCTAACTCTTTCTCTTTCAAAATGGGACAAAATGATCCAAATATCAGCCTAATACAACAATATAAGCTCAAAAGAAATTATTTGTGAAAAGACCAAAACGCCCTTAAATTTCCGGAACGGAATCCCTGCCAACTGCCCCACTTTCAAAGATCATAACTCGCTCATACGAACTCGGAATTGAGCAAACTCAGTGGCGTTGGAAAGATCGTTCCACAAGCTTCGAAACCATAACTGGAACTACTCCTAACTCATCCTGAGCTAGGAGTTATGACTGCTCAAAGTTGGCCAAAAACTCACTGATTTCCACACTTAGCCAAATTTCCAAATTTTTGAACTTAGCCAAATTTTCCAGATTCTGGACTGCCAAATTTCCAGATTTTAAATTTTTTCAAAAAAAAGACTATTTCCAAATTTCAAGCTTCTTCATATTCATTTTTAAATTGTCGGATGTTACAAAAGGTTGTACATCCACATAAAACTAATGTTCCCAAAGCCACACAACCAGATGAGCAACCAAATCAGTCATTTCAAACTCCGGATTTACCAACGTCAGAAGCTGGCAATATATATGGTGTTCCTGATAATTCAGATATTCGGAAAGTTATTTTCGACAATTCACAATAGGAGGGACTGAAGCAATACTTGAAGGGTTATGTAAGTATTACAATCATATGTTTTATACATTTGGTTATTTACTCTTAATTCCTTGAAACATGTGTAATTTGAATATAGGTTGACCAACAAATTGGCTATCTTGAGGAGTTAATAAAACAAAATCATTCTGAGTTGATGAAAGTTGTTGGCGCGAAAGATAACAAAAGTGAAAAGGTATTATTTTTCCTTTTTTGTTTGCCTTTTCATTTTGTGTTATACTGATTCTTTAATTCCTAAAGGATATTGATGGCATTTATATGCCATATAAGGTGGATGATTCTGTAGAGAAAGATAAAGTTGATCCACAATCCACTTCTCACCAGTCCTTTCAACAGTCTATTTCACCAATACACATGGATTTTTCAATTCATGATCAAGATATTGATGGATCTGCTGATGATGTTGAAGAATAGGTTACTGAAATCAATGTTGCAAATGTATGCATCTGATACATAAACACATTATATTCATTAATATCAATCTACCATTTGGAATAGTGAATATGACACACTAGTAATTTCAATTAGGTATCCTATTAGTGTATCATTGCCATAGTTTCTGAATAATATATTTTATTGTTATTGTATATACTTTATCTAAGATATGTTATATATCTTATATATGCTATTTATACCAATTGTGTTGCAAAGTAATGTATCTAATACGTTAATGTCACACAAATTAGAATTTGACACATTGGTAAAATCAGTTAAGTTTCTTACTAGTGTATTATTTACATACTTGATACTTTATATAATCATTAAAATTATAAATAAACAATTTGATGTTATTGTGTATCAATAACTGTACATGGTAGATTAATAATGACTTTTTATTAAAAAAATATTATTGAATCATGTTTATTATCATTCTAACATTTGAAGATACTTTAAGTGTATTATTGTTTAACCTCAAACATGTTTAGAGTGATGATACATCATTTAAGGAACAAGTTATGGAGGATGCCACAGAGGTTATACACAACACACCATAGTCATGTTTTGATTGAAGAAGTTGTTCTTAATAAAAAAGTTGTAAGTATAAATTTTCTGGATCATTATACATTTATTATTTTGTATGTATCATAATATAATCAATATCATATTTATTAGGATAACGCAGTAGATGTAGCCCCCCAATCAGACACAAAGGTTTTGAGTGGGGATGAACATAGTGTTGATACACTTCAACAAAACCTAGTAAAGCACGCTTCAAATCTATTTCTTGTTGATACATCTGTAAGGTTCTTAACTGTTTATTGAAAAATGTGATAAGTTGTCTATTCTTATTTTAACCTTTTTCTTATAATTACCTAATATTATGTAGGATTGTACCACATCGTCTTCAATTTCATCTGGTACTGAAGTTGTCGTAGATGCACTTATATGCGCGCATTTCCAAACCAGCCAATTAATGTCAAACCACTGAGTTTGATTAGTCAACTCGAACTAACTGGCAGTGCTGATTGGTTATCTGACAGTCAACTACCTACCTAACTTCCAATAAAGGAATCTGCACATAATCCTGATACAAAGACTCCAGCTCCACACAATAGGATGCCTTCAAGAATTGTACGGTCTCCGTATTTGACTTCTTTTGGATCCAGCGATAAAGGCAAGACAAAAATAGATGACGATGTTCGCCAACTCCATCCATTTGAAGGATGTAGCATTCTTTATCAAATGTCGTCAGGTTTGATGGATGAGTTCTCCCAGTGGATTGAAAAGGGACTCCTAAAATCACACGCGAATAAGTAAGTTTTTATAATATATCTTGCTACTTTTGTGTTGTATAAATTTCTTCTTCTTTTGATTATAAACATTCTTTCCATGTATAAGAAACCATTTGAGGACAAATATAAAGTAAAATCTGCTCTGTTTGGTGTTGATCATATTAATTTTGTTGTCGCATTTTCTCTGGATAAGAACTGGTTTTATACTATGTCACAGCCGAAAAAATGTTGGACTGATGAGGTATCATATACATTATTTTGATAAATTAAATTAGACTTCTTATAATTATGTATATGATACTCATTGGATATGTATCAGTTACAATCTCAAATTAGTTTTAGTATTTTTTTTCCATGTATCATATACTTTTTATCATATTGTGCTGATTTTATGTATTATGTTGTCTTCTATATTTTGCAGCATATAGATGTAATCTTTTACTATCTACGCAACAAGTCTAAACAAAGAAGCATGGATCAGTACAGATACACTATAGTCAATTACTTGTTTAAGTCTCATATCAACAATGCACACACAAGGTATTATAATAGTCCTGCAGATGATATTATTAGTACACAGGAACACATTGCTCGTGGTGATGCCGTATTTGTTCATGAAAGATCTATCATTAACGTCATTAATGAATTTTCGATCCCTACTGCTTTACCATGGCATTTAGTAGATGAGGTTTACATTCCAGTAAACTGTGATGAAGAATTTCATTGGGGGTTGGCTGTGGTGGTTCTAAGAAAAAGGCTAATAAGGGTGTATGACTCAAATTCGGGACCAAGGAAAAAAGTTCATTCTGGAAACATAAAGAAGTTGTCTCAAATCCTTCCAACCTACCTTCATGATAATGGGTTCTTTGAAAAGACCGAGAGAACTGATTGGGCAGCATTGGACACATATAAAGAGAAGAAAATCGGAGAACTTTTGGGTCCATAACATTCATTTGATGTGGAGTTTGCTCAAGACATCATGCAACAAGAAAGCGATAGTCTGTCAGTATTGTATCATGCTTTCTCTAATTTTTGTATCTAATTCATTCTTATAATTAATCTTCTTATTTTTTTAGTGATTGCGGAATGTTCGTAGCTGCATTTGCTAAATTCTTGAGTGACGAAATCAACATGTCATATGATAGTTTTGAAAGTGACTATCTTCGCAAAAGATATGCAACGCTGTTATGGAAGTATGGTCTCGACAAGGCCAAGGCGGGATATGTTAGTGACAATGATGACCCTCCAAGGCTGAAGAGCGTCTTAAATCCAGCAGCAGAAAATGAACTTGTTAATGTAGGCTAGTTAGTTTTCTATGTTCCTGTTCACAAGCACATGTTGATACTTATTTGTTTTTTAAGATATATTAATTAGTGTTTTGGAGTATTTACTACCCTTTTAATAATATAGTTTTAAATTTGGAAGAGTTTTGAGGTTTAAAATTGTTTTTTCTTTTAATTTTTTGTTCAGTTTAGTTAGGACTTCAGAAAATTATGTATCCGATAAGTGTGATAATAATGACATTATTGTATTTGATAAGTATGATAATAATTACATTAATGAAATTTTGAGACTGAAAAATATGACATTAATGTATCTGATAATTTTGTGACTGAAAATTATGACATATCATTAGAATTTTTTAAAATAATTATTATGTACATGATACAAAATGCTTACAAAATAACAAACTTGTTTGTATCACAAATCGTGATACTATATTTTACACGTGATGCATGCCAGTTAATTTTAAAAAAATTAAATATCTTATTACATGACGATTCGTACAACATTTTGTACAAATCATAGCACTTGATACTATATTATTAAGTAATATGATTTATCAAGAAGAAATTTATATATATTACACACAATAATTATGTATCATAATAAGAAAATTTATTAAGTATCTAAACATATGATACAATATTGCTAAACTTGATACAATTAAATATAATTTCACAATTTCAGCATATTTAGTAAATTTTACATGTTATTTCTTATACCTTTGGGTACAAATCTCAGCAATTGATACTAATTGAATTTTCGATGCAAAAGTTTCAAAAATTTATGTATCAGATTCATAATTTATATATATATATATATATATATATATATATATATATATATATATATATATATATACAAAATTAACTTTGACAGAGTTTAACAAACAAAAATTATAGAACCCATTGATAAACGTTTCAATTCAACTTATTGCATCAGAATCTGTATGTAACAGTAGAAACAAATGCTACACTTGAGAATTATTAAACATGAAATATCAAAGTACACCGGAAAAATAATCATCAAGAAACTTTTGGGAAGAAAGTGCATGCTCTTCTATTGTGACCTTCTTGTCCACATTGTCCACAACAATTCGTGTTTGCAGTTAGCTTTTCATCTGCATTTTTCTTCATTTTTTTCCTTGGTCTACCAGGAATTTTTTTGTATCTTGGTGGCAAGACAAATTCTTCCAATCACTTTTGTCTGGCATTGGTTCCATTGGAACTGCATATGTGTTTGCTAATGCATCAGGTTTATAGTAATCAGAGCAGTAGGGGTGTACATCTTTAATATTCTTCTTCTTGAAAATAGCCATTGCGTGCGCAATCTACCACAAAAACAATTCTTTCTCTCAAGGCAAACAATGCATCTTATCCCACCTTCATAAACTGAAAAAATAAATTCAGAAGATGCAACAACCTGCAATAATTTACAAGTTATTGATACATAACATGATACACAACAATCTAAAGAAAATTTAAGCAAGATACATAATAATTGATATATGTATAAGTACCTTCATTTTCACACATTTTGACGCGTTTATAATCAATATCTCTTCAAATTTCCTCCCTAATGTTTCCTTTGTATAAGATGCTATTCTCTATTTCTGCAGTTCCAAGAACCAAATAGAATTCTAGCTTCTTCCAAAAAGTTCAAAACAGGTAGTTGTCGTGCCTCAACAAGGCAACCATTAATACATTCCGCAATGTTAGAAGTCATCATTCTTCCCCTGTTCACGGTTGCATGAGATCTAGACCACCTTTCATACCCAGCCTCTTCAAGATACTTCTTAACTCTGACATTTACTTTTTCCACTTTAGCCATCAATTTTTCAAAATCCTTTTTTCGATAAGCCTTGGCCATCGAATAAAACAGATCACTTAGTGTGTTTCTACTTCTCTTGAAGTATGTACAAACATTTTTCCACATGTGTCATATGAATGCAAAATGAGGAACATTTGGATAAACTATACTTACACTCTTCATTATGCTTTCATTTCTTAGAAACAACACACATTTTTTCTTTCTCACCAAATGCATTTTTGAACTGTGTGAAGAACCATGTCCATGAACAATCATTTTTCGTGTCTACAATTTCATAAGCTAACGGTAATATGCAACCTTGACACAGGCAACACACAATATTACGATACTTGATACATAATTGTGGCATAATTTTATAATTACTATTTAAAAAAATTAAATTAATCAACAACATGACATACCTGCCCCATCCAGTGTACTTGCGAATACAAACGTCCCTTTGTAAGCTCCACTAAGATGTGAACCATCAACAACAACAACAGGCTTACAGAACTCAAACCCTCTCATCAATGGCCTTAATGCAATGAGTAGATACATAATTTTTTTATTTTTTTTATTTTTGCATTCGTATATATGAATTTACAGTTTCCAACATATATATGTATCTTGGCATATGTCTATATGCATCTGCAGGATTACCCCTTATCAACTCTAGTGCACGTTCTTTAGCACACCATGCTTGTTGGTAAGAAATCTCAACACCATGCATCTCCCTAATATCATCAATTATATCATTTGGAGTATGTTTTCTTTTGTGATTTACCAGTTTTGAAGCTGTCACACCACCAATAAACCCAACAGTAGCTTGTACCTTACTTAATACCCTATCCCTCAATGAACATGTTTGTTCACTGTTAAAGTATCTTACTTTGAATATATCTGTATTTTTCCTAACAAACGCCTCTAATTTCCAACAACAATCCTCAGAATAACACACTAAAACATAGCTGCAATTATACGATATACATTAATTAGTTGTTAGCTTCTGATGTAGACTTTCAATAAAAAAAAAAGACATGATACATTATTATAGCTTAAAACAATGTTTGTAAAGGTATGTATCATTTACATAAACACCTTATATACCTTAATGTCAAACAATCGTACTTTATCATTCATATCAATGTCCACTGAGTTTTACAGCTTTCACACACAAATCAACAAAATGATACAAAACAAACAGTTGTGTCACAATTATCAATCCCTCTTCAATGATACATGATCCTTTGTAATTAATTCACACAAATACATAAACTCATCACGGAAAATAATTCAACACTTATTGAACATGATGCAACATTATATTATGTAAAGTGTGTAAACAACATTGTATTATGAACAACATTTTAGTACAAACAAATTTTTAAAATGAAATAAATATAACAGATCTATTCACATTCCTTTTCGTATCAGACCGTTTAACTCTAAAATTGAAGCTATTCTTTATTTTGTATTTTGTCATTACAACCACAAAAGTTGCTTTATCCTTGTACAATTGTTTCCTCTCCACCTTTGTGATATTTGTATCTGATATATAATTTGCTATCTCCATCTCTGGTATGTAATAGGAACACCAATTTTCGATTCAACAATGCTTAGAGCATTAGCGTTCCTTTTTCCACCTTCAATACACACGATTGCACCACTGTTTGAATCGAAACCTTGTGCCTCTTCTTCACTTTTATCAGACGTATCAACGCATAGTGGATACATATTGAATCCAACCTCCTGCTTCTTTATTTCTACGTACAATTTCACTCCCATATCATTCCTAATTATCATCGGAGATGAATTACCTTCTACAATATATCAGATCTCAACATTTTTTTTCAATTCATCAATATTCAATTCAATTGCAATGGCTGAAATAAGATTCACATATGAAATATTTTCTCCAACCACTATCCCATCACTTTTGTATTGCTTGTATCTAACCTCACTCTCCCATATTCCTGAATGCCTTAACAAGATCAAAATATTCATTACGAATCTTCACAAAATCACCTTCAAATAAAATTATGAACCACGTTTCTAAAGATTTTTTTGGACGAATAGGGATAAACAATTCAAAAATTTTATTTTCTAATTATTTTAGTGTTTCATATGAACTGAAACTGAATGTTTGAAATAAATAAATTAAGGCGTATTTTGGGGGACTGTTTAATGTTAGCGTATTTGGGGGGATGAAATTAAATTTTCAGTTTCTAATCCCTTACATCATGCAACAAACTGATAATCCTGCATCAAATATAATGTATCACACGACATAATTGATGTATCCGAAAGTTACTAAAAAGATGGAATTTTTGTAATTTGTGAAAGAGTAGGGATATGAGGTAATTTGTGTCTTACACTTTGCATAATTTTTACAAATTTTAAGCTATTACAAATGGGAAAATTAAGTCCATGTCCCATAAAAATAAAATGATGGGTTTTTTTTACATAAATAATATACTATATTTGCTTAATTACCCTTTTAAATGTTGCTTTATTTTTATTACCATATATGACATATTTTAGCTTTAATAACCATTTGATATAAACATATATTAAAGTTGTATTAAAATTGTATATTAGTTGAAGTTTTAAAAATTGTATTAAAGTTGTGTCAAAACTATTTTAAATATAAACAATCGGTGGTCTGGTGATGGTGATTACAAAAAAAAAAGAAGGTGAAGTTCTGAAAATCTGTATTAAAATTGTATAAAATATAAATGATATTTATAATACAATTTGAATTCGATATCATACATTACTATAAATTTGATAGTTATTATTCCTAAACAAATATAATACATTTCTAACAACGTAAACTAATTTAAATAGTATTGGAATGTTTGAAATTCACATGTAATACTTATAATATTTTTATTTAAAATATTTCATTTATATATTCACCACATGCATTAAAACATGCCTATAATATGTATAATATGTTGAATTCAAAATGTACTATAATTGTTGTTTATTTTTTCTCTTATTAACAGTACTAAAATATGTTATTATATTAAAATGTTTTAGTTATACGTGCATTGAAACATGCCTATAATATGCATTATATATTGAATTCAACATGTATTATAATTATTTTATCTTTTTTTCTCTTGTTAACAATGTTAAAATGTATTAGTATTGTATTACAAGTATATTAATTATATATTCACCATGTGCATGAAAAATGCCTATAATATGTATAATGTATTGAATTCAAAATGTATTACAAGTATAATTTATATTTATTTATTTTATTAATGACGGCAAAAATAATCTTCATATTTTACTATCTTCAAAAATAAATTTTAGTCTTCACAAAACAACCTTAAATATTAAGATATAAATTTCAATTTTTTAAAATTATTTATAATAATACCAATTCAAAATCAAGTCTTAAATTAAAATAATGGATTTTTTTTATTAAAAAAAAAGGGAGAGAGAAAGGGAAAGACAAAGAAAAAGAGAGAGAGAGAAAGAGAAAGAGAAAGAGAAAGAGAAAGAGAGGGAGACAGAAAAAAAAGGAAGAAAGGAGGGGGAGAGAGACGCTAAAAAAAAGAGAAGAAGAGAGAGTATTAAATATGTATTTAGCTATTTTTGGTAAGAAAAATAAGGCTAATTTGTGTAAAAGTAAAAGATATGTTATAATTCATGAATAAGGGTATATTATTATGTAAATAGGCCAAAAATAATTATAGGTAAATACCCCTTTACAATTTAGGGGAAATTACATGGTTAAACAAACACATACTAGTTAATTAGTCATCATAGCTATAGTTTTAGTAAATTACCACTTGCGACCAACATTTAGTGATAATTATGTGGGCTGAATTTTCATGTTTGTATAATTTGCATGTTTGTAAAATTCGGAATTTGTATGATATAATTTGTATAACTCTTGAATAATATAATTTTGTATAATATAATTTGTATAATTGTTTAAAGTTCAGATATTTGTGTTTGTATAAATTCTTATTTCGTGTTTATACAAAAATAACTCAATTATACAAATGTACCCGCGAATTATACAAACGAGACAATTTAAACTGTAGCTACAACCCGTAAATATACAAACTATAACTATGGAGCATAATTAAGTTATTATAGTGGCTACTTGCGAAAATTCTTCTACAATTAGTACCCCAAAACTATCTATTGGGAAAGGGATCTTCTCGGGTGATAAAAAAGAAAAGGAAAGGGATCTTCTCTACAATTAGAATCCCTTCCCAAATTTTCCTATTCCCAATTCTCCTTCTTCCTCAATTCTTCTTTTTCTCCAGTTGTCCTTTTCCAATTCTCCTTCTTCTCCAAGTCTTCTTCTTCCCCAATTTTTCTTCTTCTTCAATTCAAATCAACACTTAATTCCACAACATTCTATCAATGGAGAAAATTGTGATTCTCCTACAAATCATGGAAGTTGAAATTTAGAGTAACATAACATCTGATGTTGAGGCAACAATAATAGAATCTACTTTCAATTACAAAATTCTAGTCACTCTAATTTCAAATCAAATTATTATTTTTGAAAATATCGAGATCAAATATGCAATTGCATATGAATTTCCACCAGTGAAAATATCTAATATATGAGCGTGAAAGTCTACATTGAATTGAAGAAGAAGTCTGAAATTACTTCATATCCACTGGTGATCGCCTACCATCACAATTTCACAAATCAATCATCATTCCTTATGTGAAACTTTTTGAATCCTCAATGAATCATAATAGTATATGTCTTACTATTATGATATCATTAAGGAACAACTAGGCATTTAGGACAAGTTGTACAAAAGCTGAATGATACCATCATTATATTTATATATATATATATATATATATATATATATATATATATATATATATATATATATATATATATATATAGGGGTGTACATGACCGGATTGGTTCGGGTTTTTCAAATATCAAACCAAACCATTTGTGTAAAAATTTAAATTTATAAACCAAACCAAACTAATAAAATTCGGATTTATTTTGGGTTTTTCAACCTCAGGTTGGTTCGGGTTTTTCAAATACCAAACCAAACCATTGTGTTGAATTTTTAAATTTATAAATCAAACCAAACTAATAAACCTCAGATTTTTTTAGATTTTTTCGGTAAAGTTTGCATACAAACATATAATTAACTTGTGCTCCAAATATTTCTTTAGTCCAACCAAAATACAATTATCTAAGGTATTTCTTAAGAAAATAACACAAAATATAAGATGGGTACTGATCACACTAAAATATTCAATAAAAAATAATAATGAAATCATCATATAAAATAAATATTGCAAAGTCATAATGAAAATGATCATAATTTAAAAGTACTAAATCATGCTAAAATAAGTTTAATAAGTATTAGTTACATTACTAAATATTTAAGAAAAATGAAAATTAGATTATGTATTTTATTTGTCTAAACCAATGTAAAACTAAAGAATAAATATTCAATATTACTGTCATTCTTAAGGTTGAATTGATTTTCTTTTTGCATTAGTATTAATTTTATTTTGATTTAAGTTTTATTATAATTATCAACATTTATGAACTATAATCTTTATTGGACCATTCCGAATTCTAAGATTTAAACTTGAAATAATATATTAAAAGATAAAAACTATGAAATAGTATAAGAAATATTTTAAAATTATATCAAAACAAATATTTTTATGTATAAAATAAATTTTAAAATTACATATATAATGTCGGGTTGGTTTGGTCTCGGGTTGGTTGTTTTTAGCTAAAACCAAACCAACCCAAATATAGTCGGGTTTTTTTTTCCAATACCAAACCAAGTCAAACCAAACCATTAGTTGAATTTTTTTTTTGATTTGCGATTTGGTTCGATTTTAAATTCAATTTTGTACCCCTATATATATATATATATTTCTGACCTTTGATGAGAAAACTATCCCCACAATAGCTCGTCCTATCCAAATGAATCATGAGCTCACAATCCACTTTCAAGAAGAAATAAATGACCTTCTCAAAAAACAAATCATCTCTCCAAACAAATCCCCTTGGAATTGTGTTGTCTTCTATTTAAACAAAAGCTATGAAATTTAACGGGGAGTTCCTTGATTAGTTATCAATTATAAACCTTTAAACTCTGCTCTTCGTTGGATTACGTACCCTATTCTGAACAATAAAGATCTTCTCCATCGGCTTTATGTTACAATTTTCTCAAAATTTGACCTCAAGTCTGGTTTTTGGCAAATTCAAATTGATCCGAGAGATCGTTAAAATAACTTTTACAGTACGTTTTGGACAATATGACTGGTATGTTATGCCTTTTGGACTAGAAAATGCTCCCCCAAAATTTTAAAAAATAATGAATGATATTTTTAATCCTTTTTCAAAATTAATTAGAGTTTACATAGAAGATGTTCTAGTATTTTCTACTAGCATTGACCAACATTTCAAACATATGAGAGTTTTCTTTAATATCATCAAATATAATGGCTTAGTTTTGTCCAAAATTAAGTATAGTTTTTTTCAAATTAATATACAATTCGTTGGGCATAATATCTAACAAGGCACTATTATTCCTATCCAACAATCCATCCAATTGCTTATAAATTTCTTGATCAAATTCTTGACAAAACCCATCTCCAAAGATTATCTTGGGGTGTGCCAATTACATAACAGACTTTATTTCAGGCCTTAGAAATTTACTGATGTCTTTTCATGATAGGCTGAAGAAACCTCCTCCTCCGTGGACCAACATCCACACCAATTTCGTTAAAGAGATAAAACTGAAAGTTAAAAAGATCTTCTTTGCATGTCCCTTCTTGATTCCTCTACATTCAAAATAGTTGAAAGAAATGCATCATACATTGATTATGGTGATATCATAAAACAAAGAAAAAGAAAAATAAAAATAGCATATCATTGCATTTGCATCCAAGCATTGGAATAAGGCCCACCAAAATTATCCTAATATAAAAAAGAAAATTTTGGCAATAGTTTTATGCATTTCAAAATTTCAATCAAAATTTTTTACTAGCATTAATTGTAAAGATGCAAAATATGCTTTGCAAAAAGATGTTCAAATCCTTGTTTCTAAACATATATTCGTTAGATGAAAATCTGTTTTGTCTATTTTTTATTTTGATATAGAGTATATCACTCAAACTCTATTTCAGATTTTCTTACTCGAGAATTCTTGCAGGATAGGTAATTATATGTAGGAAAAAGAAAATAGAACTATTCTGAAAGCCAAGGGTGCCTAAAATTAGTGAACATATAAATGTTTCTATATATTTTCATGACCATAGCATGTCTGGACATACGATCTCCATATTTAAGGACATTTTTTTTCTTTTTCAAATCAGTCAAATAACGAGTGATGGGGTAGCCTTAAACAATGATTTTAGTTTATCTGCACACTTAGTATTCCACCACTAGTTAATAACTTAGTTCAGCTGAAAAAAAAGGCCCATCAATCCCTGCTGCTCCTTCAAACAATCTCAATAGATAGATAGATTCAGATCATTCAATAAATAAATAATTAAGGATCATAGGACTTTACATAATTGAATTCGGATGAGTAAAATTCTTGAAATCAATCTTGGCGTGAAGGTATTAGTTTGAGACATCATGGAGAAGGTATGCTATAAAAAGGGGACTTTTCATGAATTTTTGAGCCTCTGATGCAATCCACTATAGTAGGCAGTGGGCCGCTATAACGGGCGTGTGCAAGCGCTATAACAGGGAGACAACTGCTATAGTGTGGTCACTATAGAGGATCGAGCCGCTATATGAGGATAAATCAAAATTTTATGCAGAAAAAATCTCAAAACCTCCTATTTTCTGCATAATTGTTCTTGAGATTGAGAGGAGTGAATTATGACAATTTTAACTCAATTTTCCACCAAATTTGTTGGTAAAGGTAAGTTCAGTACTCCCCTATCTTGTAATTTGATTTTTAAGCCTTAAAATCTAGGATATTACCCTAGGGGGAGGGACCTGACTTGTTTTAATGGTGGACAAGTCCTGGATTGTGTAGAATGATCATGAATTGGTCCGAGGTTAGGTTTTGGTTATAATACGAGTATTGTTAGGCCATTTGTGATTGATTATTGCGTTTATATATTGTTTTAGACCAAGAACAAGCCAGTATTGAATAAGGGGAAAATTCGGATTCTGTAGAATTTTCAAGAGGCTTGTATGCTTTCTAATTTATGCATGTATGCATGCATGTCTATTGCTTTGTAGTAACACTCGTGCATGTTGGGGAAAACATAGGGTTAATATGAAACCACATCATGTTGATAATCTCATGCAATGAGCCTGTTTACTGTACTTGTGATTTCAAGTGTTATTGTTTATTGCGATTGTGATTGTGCATGTTGTTTGTGATATATTGTTGGTTTTCTCGGGTATCATGCCAATACATGAATACCAATGGTTGACTTGAATACCATGAATGGTATGATAATTAACGCCGATTGGCTTGGGTACCACACCGGTACACTAACAGTTTGTGTGTGGATTCCATGAGAGGACCAAGTGTGTGTAATTAAGGTTCCATGAGAGAACAAGATTCTTGTAATTGTGATCATGTGAGACATGTTCCAGATATTGGTTGATTCATGATATTGTGACTGAGAGTCTATTTATTTGTGATTGTTGCTATGTGTTGCCTGTGTTTACTATGTTGTGGTTGTCTGTTTACATTCATAGTTTGGAACTGATAGTTTGATCCTACCAATACACTGCGATACATTGACTTAGAGATCTCTTACCGGATGGCTTATTACACTTGGTGATTCACCGATGATATGGATGACCAAAGAGAAACTCGTGATCTCTCAATCTTCGACGGAAACATAATACTGGTCAATGGCTATGTCGTTTCTGAACTAAAATGGTTGGAAGGTATTTTGAACATTCTGGGCGTGTGGAACATGAGAGTCTGATTAATGTGTAACAAAGAATTTGGTATTTCATGAACGAGCCAAACATATTGAAGCGGATTATTGCTATGTCTGAGATGAGTTGCTCGCCGATCATATATCTCCGAGCTTTGTTGGACATTCTGGATCCTCATACTCCAACACGAGGGGTGGGGGGATGGGGTTAATGAAGTAAATATATATGAAATATTATATTTATGATAATTCTGTAATTATAGTTTAATTAAACAGAGTAGAAGTATTAAACACGAAATACTTTTGGTATAGTAGACCAAAAAAATGTCATTATTCTTTAGTTATCTCACCACACTCTTCAATACGTACATAGAAACACAACATATTTTTTCAGTTGAAAGCAAGAACAAGTAATTATTGAAATCAATTATGTAAACACCAAAATAAGTAATGAGTTAAGATTAATTGTATTTATGGGCAATCTCCAAGAGAGTGCCACAAAGTTGTTTAGGCATACATAGCATTGCCATATGATCAGCACCTTCAATCTCCATTGCTTCTGTAACACCAATGTTGTCAATTTGCCATTGTTGAAATTCTTGTGGTATGCCTTTGTCCTCAGTGCATACTATATAAACTCTCTTCACTGATCCATATCCTTCATCACTCAAATACTTTTCCTTTGATAAATCTTCCAGAAACAAAGAGCTTGGTCTCACCAATGATGATGCTAATGCAACATCCTACCAAATTAATTGCATCATTCAAATCATGTAAGGTTGCTTTTATTTCCAAAAAGAAAAAAAGAAATAGAGTTATGGTATGGGTCAAAAACACATTACTTAATCGAGTGTGAATTTCCTTTCTGAACTATCATCCAATAGTTAGTAGAATACACATCCACTAATTTCTTATAGCGTGTATAGATTCTCTCTTTTCTTTAAAAATTCTATCACCTGGCATTCCAAGTGAAAAAAAAGTTCCACCTAGGCAAAATCTAAATAAAAGTAATATTAGGTTAAAAGTTAAGATAAAAGGTTAAAACTATTACCGGAGAAATTAATTTATTCCAATCATGACATCTACCTTCTTAGCCATGGTCTCGTTTCTATTGTGACATCGATATATCCAACCAGAAGGGGGGGGGGGGTGTTTAGGAATTTAAAGAAATCAATTAAAAATATAATGTGTCAGCAAATAGAGCTGTTATATATGTCATGTGGATGAAGATTTTATGGACAAACGTGCCTAGAAGCATTTCTAAACAAACATTTGGTCTACTCAACGTGTAGGTGTGCATGTTTCACTAACCATTGGGTAATAGTTCAAGTAATAAACTCACACTCTCAATAGTTCATAAATGAAACTTAATACGATGGATATATAATTTAAATATATTTTTGACCCTTAACTCAAAAATAAATAAATTGAATAAGGTATATAGTTAAAGAGTAAAGGTTACCTCAGGAGAGCATAACTGGTAGAGCTTGTGAGCCAAAAATTTGGGGCCAAAAAACATGGATGTGAGTGGCTCTTCAAGTGTACCATATGGTAAAAATTGAGTGTCTAACCAATTTTCTGCTGGCGTCCGTTCATAGTACTTGATAAAATCACATTAAAATTGAATTTATAAGTAAAACAATATATTCACAACGAGCAAATATATATACTAAAATTATGTATTGTTTTACTATTAATAATAATATATGACTTCCTCAACATATATTTTAAATTAAATTCATTTGTTCATCCATCGTTATTATGGTAAGATTAGCAAAATCATATACATACATACCAAACAAAAGAAAATTAATAATTCATAGAGAAAAAAGTGAAATGTAATTGGAGAGAATTAAGTAAATGAGTTTGGTGTACATCTTATCCCAACAATTCTGACTTCCTCATTCGCTACTTGCCTCTTATTTACTCAACAGCACATAATTGTTACTTTATGTTACTTTCCTCCGTCTCAAATTATTATTGTCATTTCTAAATATTGATATCTCAAATTATTTATTAGTTTTAAAAGTGTATGAAATTTAATTTTGTGATTTGACTTTTAATAATAATAATTTTTATAAATTACAAACATATCAATTATGAAGAGATAACATACAATAGAATAATAATTAATCAAGAGAAATTATGTTTCAGACATAAATAAAGTAAAATAGTAAAAACAAATATCCTAACTATTTTTTTCTAAAAGGCGTACGAAAGAAATAATAATAATAAATAATTTAAAACAGAAGAAGTAGTTAATCATGAAATTTATATTTGGGTTTTTATAAGTTTTGAAAATGTCTTTCAACCAAAAATAAATACTACTTCCTCCATTTCATTTTATTTGACCTCTATATTAAAAATAATAAATATATATATATATATATATATATATATATATGTTCATATAGCAATTATAAAGAGAATTTTATTACTATTTTTATATGATATACTTAGCATTAAATAACTACATAAGATAATGGTATTCAGATTTAGAATGCCAACACATTATTCATAAAAATTAATTTAATAAAAAAGACTTCTGATAAAAAAAATTAAGAGTTATGTCAAATTAACATGGGTCAAGTAAAAGTGATGGGGAGTTAGTTCTATGTTTTGAATAAAAAAAATAAGAAAACATAGTAGCTTAGTTGGTTAGCTGATTGGCTATCCGAACTTTCACTTTATTGGTGAGGATTCAATTCTTGACCTTAATATATATATACACGCACATTGAATCAAAACGCCGGTTACAACCTAGGCTTCCTTCGTTTGATTCCTATCTAGGAGACCATAATTAACTAACTTTGAAAGTTTACATGTTGAAATTCTTCATTGAACTGTAGTATAATTAATAAATATATTTTTGACATATAGATATAGTGAATCTCATAATTCTATTTTTTATATGTAATAAAAGCAACGAATAAATGAGAAATTATATTTATATAACTCATATGAGTTCATTAAATAAATTGTAAATATGAAAAATTATACTATTAAAACCACTCTCCAAAAGCTACTATAGAAATCTGATTTTTTTAATGTGATTTTATGAAGTCTACTTAAAATATAATCTAAAATGTGTTCTACAAGTAATTTTGAATGTAGTTTTATTGGAACTGTTATTTGGAATTAAAAGTGTACCAATTGATTCTATATTGATCCTAGTTTTTATAAATATTCTCCCCATTTCGATGTATGTCACTTTTATTTTTCAAGTTAATTTTAAAATACTGACATCTTTTTATATTTAGTATCAATTTATTTATAGTATATATTTTGCTCTTAATAAAATAATTTATAGTCACATAAATATATTTGACTTATTTTAAATCATATTAATATGTTACACTCTTAGCTCGTAATCTAGTTTCATTTGTAGTTCTTATGTTGATTATGCCATGAATCTTTTTCATGTTCAAAATAACTTATAGTCCTTTAATTTAGTAATAATCATTGTATAATTCAAATATTATTAATATATCTTGATATATCACAATTAAATCTTCAATTTTTTAGAGAGATATGAGAGAACACTTAGGACATGTACAAACAGTTCTTACATTTTTTTTTTTTGTATATAATGAAATAATAATAAGTAAAAAAAAAATGGAATTATGTAACACTCACATAGATTTTCTGGGAGTAGTATTAGGTGATGACCAGATAAAGCAAAAAAAAAAGTCTTAAAATGCCAAACAAATTGAATAATACAAAAGAATTACAAAAAAATTTAGGGTTAATAAATTATGCAAAAAAAATTATTAGACTTAGAAAAACAAGCAAGACCACTATATATATGTATAAAAAGAATTCTAAATTAACAAGTAAGTGAATAAGAATCACAAAAATGATCTTAATATGACAAAGTATACATATTATACTCACCTGATTCAAGACATAGGACGACATGTGAATAGAATCAGGCATGAAGGCAGCAAGGAAAACAGCAACATAAATCTTTTTAGGGTATTTTTCCATAGCAAGTCCCAAATTCATACCACCAAGACTATGTCCAACTAGTATGACTTTCTCCTCTTGTGGAAGAGATTCCATCAACTCCATCAATGGCAAAGTGTAATCATGAAGTGTGTGAAGTTGTTGTATTTTTCTCAAATCAATCCCAGAGGCTGCTAAGTCAAGGGCAGTGACCTTATGGCCTGCACCCTCCAGCAACGGTTTTAATTTGTGCCAACTCCAACCTCCATGGCATGCACCATGTACCAAAACAAAATGTTTTCCTTGTTTCATCATTGGTTCCATTTTTTTCTTTTTTTTGTTTCTCTTTAATTTGGCTTAGTCAAAAGTTTGTGATGCACCAAGAACAACTTTATGATGGATTGATTATATAGGGGTTTGTGGAAATCAAAGCATCAATAATTTTATTGCCACTACTAGTCAAAAATTTACATGTGGCCAATAGTTAAATCAAATTTATCAATGTGATTTTGATAGAATAGTCAACATTTTAGAGAAAGAGACATTGGAGAATTTGAAATTAACAAAATTATGATGTACATCTTAATCCCTTTAAAATATTTTTTGTGTGACTTGTCCCACCGAAATTTGTACGTTTTTCAATAACAACACTTTTAACTAATCTTATTAATATCAAGAATAAAATGAAATAAAGTATCATATAAAAATAACAATTAAATTAAGATTATGCCTAGTTAGATGTAATTGAAAAAAGATAGATAACGCATTATTTTATTTTCTTTCAAATATATGAACAACCTGTCAAATCTAAATGATCATGTGCCTTTAAAGAATAGTCAACTGTTTATGGAAGGGGGAGAAACATGAGAGCATCCGGGTTTTAAAAAATGATGAATAACTTTGTTTGATGTTATAAAACTAATTGTGGATGTCCATTGCTCTGGAAAACAACAACAATTACAATATATCTAAAGAAAGTCTAAGTAAAATTTGGAAATGATAGAATGTACGCATATCTTATTATTACCTCGGGGAGGTAGAGAGACTGTTTTTGAAAGATCCTCAGCTCAAGTACAATAAGTTCATGTACAAAAAAGAAGACAATAAAAAAAATATAACAAATAATAAGGTAACAATGCAAAGTCTACTAAAAAGAAGCCAAAAACAACAAAACAATAATGTGATAGTTTACACTTACTAAACAACAAACTATGTGAGACTATGTAAAACAATAATAACTAAGTACAATAATACAAAACACCACCTACTAACTTTCTACCCTAATACGTGTCATCCATACCATCTTATCCAAGATCATTTCCACGGTAACCTGAAGCAACATCATATCCTGTTTTATTACTGCAAACACGTAATTTTTGACTGAATCTGAGGTTTTACACCATTTTTAGAGCTTAAATATTTATTTTAGATTTTAATTAAATATTTTAATTTTTATCTTATTTTAGTAGGTTTATTTTAAAAGATTTGAAAACTACACAAAAAAAAGAGAAAATTTTACAAAAGATATATTTTTTCTTTTAATTTAGATTTTTTATAAATAAGCTAGTATTTCTTAAGTATATGTAACACCCCGGAAATTCTATGACTTAAGTTAGAGCCTCACCTTTTGAATAATGACTTAAAAATAGTAAAAATGATGTTTCTAAACCTAAATTAATGCAATTGACTTGGTTTGGAAGAGTAAAAGTCTAAACGTCAAGAAACAACCACGACGTCCAGAAACTAGAGAAGAATGTGTTCTAGTGTGTCCTTAGATTTTGGGCAGGTTTGGGAGTGTCGTATGATGGTATAATCTTGTAAAAAGGTTTAAATTAGGTAAATATATGTTTTTCGGGTCAAAACGTTCGAATACGACTCCCCGGGGCCACCCTAAGGGACCCGAGGAGGACCCAAACCTTGGCCAAGCAAGCTGCAAAGGCAGCTTGCAAATTGCACTTGGAGGGAATAGCTCTGCGTCGCGGACTAACTCCCCCAAGGAGCAAAAAGTTAATTCATGACGCGGTCGTGTCGCGGACTCTACTGTCTCAAAATTTAATTGAAAATATCTTCAGGGAACAGCTCCGCGTCGCGGACTTGTTCTGCGACGCAGAAATTGATTCTTACTTCATTAAAGAGTCCACCTAAGTGAGGGTATTTAGGGTACTTTAGGGGACATGCATATAATGATTTTTAAGTCAATTTACCTCACTTTTATCACTCAAATACAAAACCCCAAAGATCAAAACCTAAAGTTCCTCCTTCTCTCTACTCTCTCTCTCCCCTCAAGAACTCCATTGAAGAAGATTGGAGCTTCAAGAAGGAGACCAACTCTCCAAGGTTTCAACTTGGATTTTCGTGGTTAATTTGTCAATAAGGTATGGTCGCTTATCACTCTTGGGATTCCTTTCCCAAGAGGCCCTTTCAAGATGAATTTCAAAATCTCCAATTTCTAGGTTTCAATCC